>NC_142065.1:154638753-154713753 GCF_059756535.1 Pantherophis guttatus
TTATAGGTCTAAGTTTCCAACATTAAAATCTTAAAAATGCTCATGAGTGTTACAAGATAGCTAATTGCACATAAATCCATAATAGTTTCCATTTCTTTCACAATGAGAATGAAAGATACGGTTAATTCAAGGTTTGTTATTTAATCTACCACTTTTTTGGTAATAAATGCATAACCCAACAATTGTCTACGATGCAGATCTTGACCAGCTTGCCCAATAAACAGTCTGAATTTAATATTTTAATTTTTGTCACTGTAAAAGTTTCTCTCTCCCAACTCTCCTTTCTTACACATGTTCACATAAAAATGATCAGGTTTTTGTGGAATATCTGTGAAATCAGCAATATTTGATACCATTAATAGTATACAGATGTTGAATACCACAGGGTACTTCCAAACAAAGCTTTTATTGTAGAAATGTTCAGCTTCATTCAGGAATTTTGCAGGAGTCTAAATTATTTGCTTTCCACTCTTTTATTACTGCTTTCCCTGGGCTTTTCTTTCCTAACCAAATCTTGTTAAATGAGGCAATTATCAATCAATCCCTTCAACTGGATGTACCAAGGATAGATACACCATAAATATAGCATCTACTGTCACTGGATTGCTTTCAAATAAATATATTTAAAAATTTGGTAATAATTTGGTATAAGACACATTTTTCATCTTAGTACTGGATAGTAAGAGATTTCCAAGTGTGGTATGCCTCTTTGTAGAAGGGGGCAGAGAAGTGTTAAACTGAGTTAATCAAAGTAAATATAAATGAGGTTTATCCTGTGGAAAAAATGCTATCCATGGATCTGTCCATGAATAGATATAAATTGGTGGCTGATACCTCAATCAGAATTTACATTCAGCCTAGCCCCTATTAGTCTAAAAATGTATACATGTGTACATCTGTCTATGGAGATTCTCAATCATTCAGGTCATGGTTGTCCTAAAGGTGCTTTATCCAAAAGGCAACTGGACTTTCTTGGTTTTCTTCCCCCTTTAAAAACATTTCGCTTCTTTTCTAAGAAGCTTCTTCAGTTCTAACTGACTGGTGGAGAATGGAAGGGACCAAAAAAAGCACCTTTGGGACATGTGTACATCCCACTTTCCCCCACAACCCCTGAAATTTTGTTGAACACCATTGGTAGTCATGAAATAAAAATTGCTGCTCCTTTTAAAATAATATAACAAGGACTTTCAATTTTTGTTTGTTTGTTTCTGATGTAGAAAGTCAGGACCATGAATCACTGGCAATTAATTACCAACCAAACGATAAACCAGGAGTTCAAATAACATTTACATTCTAAGTTTAGCAATGTATCATTTGCTTCTGAAATGTCATGCATTGTGAGTATTATATGGTTAGCTATTTGTGGACTTTGAACAAAAGTTCCAAGTTTGACTTGATTAGGTCTTTTCTATTAGTTTACTTGCAATGGGGGATTCCCCCCCCCCAGGTTCCATATAATGGGCCAGATTGTGTCTATCATTTAAAATTCTGACCTGTTTATTATGCCCTGGGAGACATTTGATGACTGTCATGTAAATGCAATCATATTTGGGGGATTAGAAGAAAGGTTATTAATGCATATAATCCTATACATCCCTGTTTGGAATGAATCCCAGTAATTTCAATGGGTCTTACATACTTAAATTCACACAGAATTGCTGCCTTAGAATATCCCACATGGTCTTACAGAATTGTAAATAACATTAAGAGCTATAGACTTGCATTAGCTCATGTGTACCTGCATATATTTAAACAAAGTAGGATAGTCACAGTTTCAGTTTCTAGTTAAATAGACCTATTTCAACTAAAACATACATATACTGTACATATTAAATTGTTCTTTGATTAAAATGGTTTTATAGTAAATTTGAAAGGTGGTCACGTTTATGATATTTTGATAATGTGCTATGAAAAGAAAAGGTACAGTATCGAGAAAAATAAGGTCTTTCTGGATATGAACACAGGTCCTAATTCTACAAGTAGGAGGACAATCCCAAATAAGCACTGATTGAGGTAGTTTTGCTAACTGGGGCAAAGCCATGCTAATTCTGGTATTTATCTGAGATGGGGATTGAGCGGGGTGGGGGGGGAGGAATTAATTTCACATAAACAAAATGATTGACATGGACCTGCTTTGCCTGCAAGAACAACACATTTATTTCGGAGGTCACTGAAAAGGATGCCTGCCATTTTGTGTGATCTTGGATCCCTTGAAATGAAGATACTTTAATTTGGGTGGTTCCTCTCATTGTACAGATCTACATGAACACTTTATGTGTTCTAAATACTCTTCTGAATGCAAATGCTGTTGCATAAATAAACTTGTAGAGTTGGGGCCATTTAACTTGCATCAATTTTCAGTATCATAGCTACAATGGAGTGGCAAACTGCTGAAATCTGCCAATTTATTTTGTTAAAGTTTTGAAAGTTTTCATCATCTTCCTTCCTTCCTTCTTTCCTTCTTTCCTTCCTTCCTTCCTTCTTTCCTTCCTTCCTTCCTTCCTTCCTTCCTTCCTTCCTTCCTTCCTTCCTTCCTTCCTCCTTTCCTTTCTTCCTTTCTTCCTTTCTTGCTTTTTTCCTGTTTCTTGGTTGTGTTTGGAAATAGTGGGATACTACTTTTATAGTTTTATAGTTTTCTGTTATCCATCAATCCTTCATTCAGAAGTCATCCTGATCCCGAGCCTTCATTTTGAACTAATGATATCTCCAATATGAAAAGTCTAGTGGGAATACCTTTCTGACATCTTCTTTTGGGATTTAATTAATTAATTGGGTGGAGCCAGGTAAAAATGCAAATCCCTGAAAAAATTGTGTCACGAGAACAGAACTTTTATTCCCCTTATGACTATTGCAAAATATAGAATACTATATTCCATCTATCTTTTTATGTACACTAATGTTTCAGAGTAAACCATAGAAGAAAAACCTGTTTTTCTCCACTATAAAACAGATTTCTATTTTTTTAAAATATAAAGCATTGAGGATCATCTTATATTTATAACACCCCTGTGATAAAAGAAGGATTGGTTTCTGAGTTGCTATCCATTTTGCCATTCATAAAATCCATCAAAAAGAAGAGTTTATAACCCAAAGGGTTCATATTTGTCCCAGTGCACATATTTCATATCCTATCAACCATATTGTCAGACATATGTCACTGAGAATACCTATTTCAGTTAAAATACAAAACTGTGTTACAGGCTTTTGTGGGAAATAAAGGAATCTACATTTCATGAGCATCCCAATTTTAGAAACAAGCAAATAAGAAATCCATTTGCTCGTTCCAAATTTATACTTAATATTTGTTGAAAATTTTTAAAACATTATAAGTTTTGACTAGTAGGGACACAGTGGCTTAGTGGCTAAGACGCTGAGCTTGTCGATGGAAAGGTCGGCAGTTCAGCAGTTCGAATCCCTAGTGCCGCGTAACAAGGTGAGCTCCTGTTACTTGTCCCAGCTTCTGCCAACCTAGCAGTTTGAAAGCATGTAAAAAATACAAGTAGAAAAATAGGGACCACCTTTGGTGGGAAGGTAACAATGTTCCATGTGCCTTTGGCATTTAGTCATGTCGGCCACATGTCCACAGAGATGTCTTCGGACAGCGCTAGCTCTTCGGCTTTGAAACGGAGATGAGCACCACCCTCTAGAGTTGGGAACAACTAGCACATATGTGCAAGGGAAACCTTTACCTTTTAAGTTTGGGCTTGGATTGCTTATTGTACCGAAAAATGAGTTAGTTTTATCCCATTCGAGTTAGATAACATACTGGCTTAATTCAAATAATTTTCTCTGAATTGAGCAATTGAGATGTGAATTGTGACTAAGGTTGGGTGCCACAGCCCTTAGATAGGATTATCTCCGATGTTCCTTTCTATTAACATTATTTTCTAATTTGCTGCTTTATTTTTTTTGAAAAGTGTTACTGTTCAAACCAAATAAGGGCCCCATTTTTATTTGAGTTATTAAGGAAGATATGACATGTTTTTTTCCCCAAAAAAGAAAAACATGGCACATTTTTCAATGTTGTTGCAATTACTTATTTTAAATGTGAGTATGCACGGTCTGTGTGCAAATGTCCATTTTTCCAATGTACAGTCATCAGCAGACTCCGTGTTTCCTTGTGTCTCAATTAAATCCTCAGGGAAAACAAGTCAAAGAAATACATCCCACTGGACTTTTTGAAATTGAGAAAGAGAGGCTGATAAGGAGGCTGCAAGGTAATGGAAAGACATGTAACAGAGAAAAAGTACTAACGTCCTCCATAAACTTGCAACAATACATTAAGCACAAAAACCTCCCCAAATGAACGAGGAGAAACAATCTTTCTAGCCCTGGGAGAAGACAGAAAAATAGACAGGAGAAGACAAGTTGCGGGGAAATTCCACGCTATCTTTTATTATTTTATTTTATTTCAATTTAATTTTATGTACAGCTGCTTGACTGAAAATTGGAATAAATAAACAGCTAGCTGCAGAACAACTTCAGAAAATAGGCTGATCGAACAGGCATTTTATTAAGTGCAGGAGAAAATAAGTATGAGATCAGATGTTAACAGTAGCCTACAGAACTCAGCATTGGAATTGTGTTGATCTCAATGGTTGAGCTAAGTGTGTGCCTTCTCCACGCTCCCACTAACTCAGTTAATTTCTGTTTTCCATTTCCTGCCTGTTTTAACAATCTTCCTCTGAAAACGGTGGGATTCAAAAATGCCTAATTTGGATAAACCTGAAGCAAAATTGTATCGGCAACATTCATTATTGTGAAGCTACATTCTTGGCAACATCTGCACAAAATGCTCCCAATCTATTTCAGAAGTGTGCAAATGTACTTGTGTGTATGCATGTGCTGTTGTGCTAACAATAAATCTGGAACACACTATTTTTGATGCAGTAATGTAAAAATAATGAATCATCTAGCATTCCTAGACATGTGAAGTGGTGCACACCGAATATTATTTCCAATTCAGTCCCTGGCACCCTTAACACTGATCTAAATTGACTCATATAGCACTAGAACAACTTCTCAGGGTTGCCTGCTTTTGTTGCAATCACTATAGAAAATGACGTTGGGATCAAGGTGTGCACACAGGCTCCAAATTAAAACTATGATTTCATCAACCTTGGAAATAGACACAAGCTTTACATGGTCTCTGGGACTAATATTTCCTAATAAAACATCCTTTTTAACAAAACTGAAAATCAATATTGAGAGAAGTTTTGGAATTGACACTAGCCTTTTGAGAAACTGGAAATAGATCTTCCTGTCAGAAGCTAAAACTGCTCTCCTCTGTCTAGACTGCACTGGGAGCAAAATTATCAGATTTTCATTTCCTCAGTTTCACTCCACAGTGGTAAAACGTGTGAGTTATCGATTCATCTGCTGAAAAGCAGAAGAGCTTTTCACCTCGGTAGGGTCAAATGGGTTTGTGGGCGTCTAATTATACCGATACAGAGCATATAAATCTTCAAACAGTCATTATGTGAACATAAGTGTCCAAAGGGATCATTAGAGTCCTTTTAGTCCACTGCTTGTTCTCTGGGCTGTTTTATGAGAGGTCACGGAAATAGAGAGTTAATATTATCAAGCCACATAGGTATTTATATTGGTAGTGAACGTTAGGGAGGATTTCAGAAGAAAACTGCACAGTTTCATCCACATGCTGCATTGTTTTATGCAGCTGCATTCATGTCACTAAGAAAGCAACTGTACATTTTATATATTCAGGAAATACATAAAGACATCTAGCACAAGGTGAATTGAAGGCAGCACGCAAGTATGTAGCCCCAGTGGGTATGTTGCTCAGAGATTAATACAGACTTGGGCACTGGTGAGATTCAAATAATTTAACAACCAGTTCTCTGCCCTAATGACCAGCTGGGTAGACGTGGCTTGGTGGTCATGTGACTGTGTGGGCGTGGCCAACTTAACATCACTCACGTCAATGGCCGCTCCACCTTAGCTGTTACAATGTAATAAGGGTTAACCAGAAAGGCAGTTTCTGTAAGCAGGGCAATAAAGATTAGGCTAGAAATAACACCAGAATGTTTCCTTCCTGCCTTCCTTACAGGATTAGCCCTGTAAAGTGGGAAAAAACAAAATAAGATTTTTTCCAACAACCGGTTCTCCGAACTGCTTAGAAAGTTAACAACCGGTTCTCCTGAATAGGTGCGAACTGGCTAAATCCCACCACTGGACTTGGGGTGAGAGGTATAATTATTTGGGCACATGTGGAAGGCATACTAGACAGGGATCATAGTTTAGTGGAAAAAAATGTTTACAACTCACAATTTATGAAGATTTGTATTGTAAATCATGAAGGGTTCCTGTTAGTCTAGATCCTAAAGGTGCTTTTTTCAAGAGGCAACTAGACTTATCTGTTTTTTCTTTGAAGACATTTCGCTTCTCATCCAAGAAGCTTCTTCAGCTCAGAAAGTCCAGTTGCCTCTTGGAAAAGCACCTTTGGGATAATCATGACCTGGATGACTGAGAATCTCCATAGACTGTTAGTTTAGATGTTACTTGACTGAATGGTATAACGTTGACTCTGTAGATAGGATTAACCTGACTCATTATGTATTAACTGGGGCTGCATGATTTCTGTGGGAGGAATGTTTGAGCGATGTCAATAAAAGAATATGTTGGAAATGAAATCTCAGCAGCACCTTGAGACTGAAACAGATTGCCTGGCATTGCCCTTAATGGCTCCTGCAGATGCTTTGTTCCTATCTCAATAGACAGCCCCATTTGACTGATCATTATAGTGCCCTGTTATATACAAGAAACTAAATTGGGGGATAATACAAGATTGGGAGAGCTTTGAAGGGAAGTTTTTCTGAACTTGTAAATTCAACTGACACAGTCTATAGCAGCTAATAAATTACAGAGGTCAAGCATCAATATGATGGTTCACATGTCCTAAAACTATAACAAACATTTAAAAAATACAGGTAAACATCTCAACATGGACCATTCTAGGTCTATGGGAATATAAGGAGGAGCTCAGCAAGAAGGTTCCTGTGAATAAATGTGGGGAGAGAATGAAATCTAATTTCAAGGTGAACTTTTCTAATTAATTTTCTAATTTTTTAATTAATTAATTAATATTTTAATTAATATGTGTTAGCCCTTCAAATTAGACCAGGTCAGGAACTAAACATTACAAGAAATACTAGAATTCTACTTTATCGATATAAATTATAATTCAATCTTAAAAACCTGACTGCATTTGCCCTTCCCTCCCTTTTATAGTAAACAGATTCAAGGCAGGGTTTCCTTCAGTTTCTTTCTCACCTCTTTCTGTTTTCCAGGGCTAAATTCATGTTTTCCTAATGATATACTGCACATATTTTCTTCAAGGCCCTCTCCTTACTTCTCTCTAGTATGTCAGTTAATCTTTTGGCAATGATGCTTGACAAAAATCACCCTCCTTTTCAGCCTCCCTCCCTCCTTCTCTTCTTTTTCCTCCTTCTCCTCTTCCAAAAGCTTAACATAAATATATTACAGAATTTTTTTTAAAAAAAAATCCTGTGTGTATAAAAGACAATATGGCCTAAGAAAAGCATATGTTATGAGAAAGGCATACAAAATAAACACAATTTTTCATGCAAAACATTTAGCAAACAAACAAAAACATTTTTAAATTGGGCTTACAAAAGCAGACTTAAACTGAAAAAAAGAATATTGATGAAAATGGACTTTGCACATGTTTGACTGAAATTGTGGCCATAAACAATGTTCAGTAAACATACATTCTTTGAAATGGGTCTACATCAGGTATCATGGGGCATCTGAGAGCAGAAGAGTAGTGGAGCATAAGGCCATCAGGAAGAATAGTAGTGGCGGTCCATTTTCAGGATGAAACTGCTCTTAAGAAAAACTTGACTTTCTGAAGAAGAGAGAAATGAATATGGAAAGGATATGCTTTTTTCTGAAAAGAAACCCATATTTTCTTGAGTTGTGAATAGAACTTAAGGGAACTACAATGCAAGCTAGTGGTGGTACTAAGTGACATAATCATAAGTGATCTAGACATCTAATGGGAAGAATGATAAATGTCTGATTTCAGGTTTATGAGCATTGTGTGTCATCTTCAAACTGTGTTAGGACGTCAAGGCATTTGCAAATTTCAATAAAAAGTTGGAAATTTTTATGCATCCCCTTCTTCAAGTTTTGTGAAATATATTTACCCTAAAAAAAAAGATATCTGTGACATTAGAAATCCTTCACTGAGACATTGTTTTTGCTTTAAAGTCTCCATGGTAATATTTTCATCAAATTAAACAGAGCCCTTCTATTATAAATAGTAATTATTTGGAGAAAACATAATCTTCCTTTCAGGTAAATCCACCTAATATTTTTGGAAACATTTTTTTCACCAAGATATTTATCTTTACTAATAGTACTTTTCAGGTCAAGGCGCACAGGTCCAGGACACAGATGACTTAATGAGAGCCAAGGTGGTGCAGTGGTTAGAGTGCAGTACTGCAGGCTACTTCAGCTGACTGCTAGCTGCAGTTCAGCAGTTCAAATCTCACCGGCTCAAGGTTGACTCAGCCTTCCATCCTTCTGAGGTGGGTAAAATGAGGACCCAGATTGTTGGGGGCAATATGCTGACTCTGTAAACCGCTTAGAGAGGGCTATAAAAAGCACTATGAAGCTGTATATAAGTGCTATTGCTATTGCTAAGTCACAGTCATAAGTCTCATCACTTCCAAAGGAACTGTTCAGCTAGGGTCCAACTCCAAGCAAAATCAACACCTACAGATGCAAAGAATATTTCCTCCATTTTTAAAAAATAGATGGCTGGATAAATTGGTGGCATTTAACTGATATTAATTCTGAGTGATGCCTAACTAGGAATTTAATTAGAATATGAATCTTGGTGACTCATAGTGCTTACCAATACCCTACAGTGAACATAACAATCCTCATGAATGAAGGCAAATATACCTGTTCCAGGATAATGTTGCAAGATCCAATCTGGGTTGGTCACTGGGACTAGAGATTTAATCTTCAGAGCTTTTTGATTCATGTTGGAGCCCATCCTTAAGGAAATTCTCTCTAGCAGAATGTCTCTCTCTCCAGAGAGAAGTTTGCTGAGGATGGGCTTCAGCATGAGTCCTAAAGCTCAAAAGTTTAAACCTCTGGTTTTGGTGACCGACCCAGATTGGATTCTGCATTATAATCTTCAGTATTCTTTCCCATTCTGAGACAGAAAATGGCTTTTTTCTTCCTACATTCAAGCTGTTTCATCTCTCAGCTATGAGTCTTTTTCCCATTTCCTCTTCTTGCTTGTCTTCAGCACTTATTATGGTGGTGATAGAAGAAGCAACAGTGTATATCTTTCTGATATAGGCTTACCCCCGTACCATTGGAGGAAATAGAAAAAGGAAACATGTACTTTGATCACTGCTGTTGCAGCCTGTTAAGGAGATAGGGTGAGGGAATCCAATTTGGTAGAGATTCCCTGAAACAAAAAAAATAAAAAAATAGGATCCCTTTTTCTCTCTTTTATGTGTCTATTATAGCCCGAATCTACAAAGATGAAGTCAGGAAAGCTAAGGTTCAGAATGAACAATGTTTCACAACAAAAGTCAAAGATAATTTTAAAAAAGTTTCTTTCAACATATAAATAACATGAAAAAAGTCAAGGAAACAGTAGGTCCACTTAAGAGAGAAGATGGCAAGGAAGTAACAGGTACTGTAGCAGAGAGAAAGCAGAGCTGTTTAACTCATTCTTTGCATCAATCTTGATGCAAAAAGAAACTATAGCCCAACCTACCAAAAATCTAACAGTTGTGACCTAGGCCCAAGTAGTTATTACCAGACACAATCAGTCCTAAACAAACATATTTTATTAGAATAGCTGAGAATTACTTCATTCTCATCTTAGTCCAAATTAAGTCCAAAACAAATTCTTCATAAACAGTTCTTCAGCCTTATCACCAACCTTGACTTCTTTGGTACCCTGTCAAAGGCTTTTCTTGGCAAAAGTTCAGAAGCAAGAGACCCCGACACAAAACAAATGTAGCAAGACAAGAGACAATTGTAGCAACATTGTTTTCCTACAAAGATCCCAAGAGCTGTTGCTGCTCTTTTAAGCCTTATGGGAGGGGCCAATCATCTCCTGGCCTTACTCCCGAGTCATCCTTTTTGCTTTAGCTCCTCTTGCCTTCTGGCAGCTCTTTGCATGCGTGCACTAGGCTCCTCCTGTTCCTCTACCTCTCTGCTATCTGCCTCTGGAGGCTCCAGAGTCCATGCATCGGTCCCAGATGGTCCTGACCCCATATCTGCCTCCGATGCAGAGCCCTCATCTGGGCCTTCCCCTGACTCCAGGATTGGCTCATTGTCCTCGCCAGCCTCCTCACAGTCTGACTCCGCTGCCAGTTCCGCAGGCTGCTGGCGGACCACAACACTAACTGTAAAAGAGACTAGAAATAAAAATTAAAATAAGCAAGAAAATGGTTAGAGAACACCTTTCTGATCTTGACAAATATAAAACACTGGGACCTGATGGTTTACATCCCAGAGTTCGGAAGGAGTTGGCATATGTTACCTCAGAACCATTGTACCAGGGGTGAAATGCTCCTGGTTCAGACCGGCTGGCCTGATCTGGTAGTGATGGCAGCGGGTGGTTCGGAGAACCAGTAGCAAAAATCCCTGCGCACCCCCCCCCCACCATGCCCAGCTGAGCCGCACGATCATCAGAGGCTTTTTTTTTTACTTTTAAAAGCATTTTTTCTACAACCTCTTCCGATGAAGAAATGCTTTTAAAAGTAAAAAAAAAAGCCTCTGATGATCACGCGGCTCAGCTGGGATCATCAGAGGCTTTTCAAAGCATTTTTTTCTGCAACCTCTTGGCTGAAGAGGTGGTAAAGAAAATTCTTTGAAAAGTCTCTGAAGATCCCAGCTGAGTTCCCTGATTGGCAGAGAGGCATTTTTTAAAGAGCCTCTCTGATGATCCCAGCTGAGTTCCTGATTGGCAGAGAGGCTTTTCAAAGCATTAGAAAAAAATGCTTTGAAAAGTTTTTTTTAAAAAAAAGTTGGCCACGCCCACACAGTCACATTACCCCCCCCCCCAAACCAAGCCACGCCCTCAGAACCGGTAGTAACAGATTTTACATTTCACCCCTGCATTGTACCATATCTTTCAAAAATCCTGGAACACTAAAAAATTACCTGAGGACTGGAAAAGAGCTGTTGTGGTTCCCATCTTCAAAAAAGGAAGGGGATAAAAAAACTCAGACCCAGGAAACTATAGACCAATCAGCCCAACATCCATATCTGGGAAAATACTGGAAAAGAAAATCAAAAAATTAGGATTTTTAACTGGTTGATAAACCTTATTAGGTGAGTTGCCCTTAATGGCACTACATCTACATGGAGGGAAGTAAGCAGTAGGGTGCCACAGGGTTCTGTCTTAGGCCCAGTACTCTTCAATATCTTCATAAATGACTTAGATGAGGAGCTAGAAGGAGAACTCATCAAATTTGCAGATGACACTTGTTGGATGCTTATCCTACGGTTGGGTAGATAATATATAGAAAACTATGTTCTGTAACTTTAACTGCTACAAGATGACTAATTGGCTGTGCTAAGCAGACATAAAAGAAGGCAGGAAGTTCATTCACTTCTGCTCCTGCTATTAGAAGGTTGAACTGCTGAAAGGAACTGTGTCTGTGTTACTGAAGAGAACTGGAATTGTAAGCAAACTATGTTTTCCTGTTGAGCTGTGATTATTTGAAGAAGTGTTATCTTTGTTTTGAAAAGCCAAGTTTGTTTTTTCTTACTACAAGTAAAGACTGTTTATTGTTCTATCAACGTTCAGAGTCTGTGCATATCTGTGTGTTTTGCTCAGCAACGTATCTATTTGCTGCTGGTCTGTTGCACCACTTTGCAGATTACCCTCAACACTGGTTATGGGCCCAGTACCAGAGTGTGTGTACCAGTTACAGTAATAAGAGAGTTGCGACACACATTATTGCTCCAGACGTTCTGATACGTATTTGATATCCTGGTGAGAATGGCACAAGGTCAAGCTCCCAACTTATCGCTGGTTACCTGGCTGGATGGCACCAACTACAAATCCTGGTCCACCAAGTGCATTCTCCTGTTGCGCAAAAAAGAGTTATGGGATGTAGTGCAGAATCCACCAGATGTGACCTCCTGGAATGCTGACGATGCCGAGGATGCCAGGAAGATAGCCATGTTCCAGAGGAAGAATGAGAGTGCATTGTGTATGATTTGTTTGTCTCTAGACAATACCCAGCTTGTTCACATCGAGGGTGAACAGTCTGCTGCAAGATGCTGGGGCAATTTGAAACATCTTTATGTTCGTGACACTGTGGGGACGCAAATTAACATTACACGAAGGTTGTTTCGCACACGACTCCTTAAGGGTGGTGACATGTTAACACCCCTGAATTGCATAAAAAGCACCACTTTGCAGAGGGCAGTTTTACCCTCAACAACACTGAGCTGGCAGGAATAGTTAACAGCTCAGAAAACAAGCTCAGGATCCAAAAAGATCTTGACAGGCTTGAACAATGGGTCCTATACAACAAAATGAAATTTAATGTGGAGAAAAGTAAGGTTTTACACCTAGGCAGGAAAAACCAAAGTACAAGTACAGATCAGGTGAAACCTGGCTCAAAAAGAGTAACGATGAGAAGGACCTTAGAGTTCCAGTGGATAATCACTTAAATGTGAGCCAGCAGTATGCTGCAGCAGCCAAAAAAGCTAACACAATCCTTGGTTGTATAAAGAGGGGCATAGAATCAAAATCACATGAAGTATTACTACTGTTTTATAAAGCCTTAGTAAGACCACACCTGGAATACTGCATCCAGTTTTGATCACCACATTACAAAAAAGATGTTGAGACTTTGGATAAAGGGCAAAGAAGAGCAACTAAGATGATTAAAGGTCCGGAGACTAAAACATATGAAGAATGGTTGCAGGATTTGGGTTTAGCTAGTCTAGAGAAAAGAAGGACTAGGGGTGACATGATAGCAGTATTCCAATATCTCAGGGGTTGCCTCAAAGAAGACGGGGTCAACTTATTTACCAAAGCATCTTTAGGCAGGACAAGAAACAATGGATAGAAACTAATCAAGGAGCGAAGCAATTTGGAATTAAGGAGAAACTTCCTAACAGTGAAAACAGCTGGAACCGCTTGCCTTCAGAAGTTGTAGATACTTCATCACTGGAGGTTATTAAGAAGAGATTGGACAACCATTTGTCCTAAATGGTATAGGGTCTCCTGCTTGAGCAGGGGGTTAGACTAGAAAACCTCCATGGTCCCTTCCAGCTCTATTCTGATTGATATTTTGTAGGATGCTTCCTAAAATTAATATTTTGATATGCATATGGCAATTGCCCATGTTTTTAATAAAAAGATGAAGTTGAAGAAAACCACACATTACTGCCATAATTTCAAAGGATATCCCTTGCAGCTTACTTTTTGTCAGCAATCTTTATGAATCAATGGAGAGGGCATGTATTTACAGTGAAGAAATTAACATACTCTATTTATTGCCACTTAGGATGCTAAGTGTTACTTTAGATGCAAAAATCTGAGGAAATATTGACTGAAAGCCATGCTGTAAATTTGTTCTCCTTAAAACATAAATCATATAGACTCATGGGATTAAATGAAAAAAAAATGTAAAGATTAAAATATAGCATAGACTATGGTTGCTTTTAAGTATGTGTGTGTTTCAGAAACTGGTCTTTTGTATCAGTCTTACAATTTAATGGTCAAAAGTCAGTTTCACGTTATGAAGAAGTTGGACATTATAGGCTCCTTAATTCTATCAAATGGGATTCTCAAAAATGATTATCCAGGGAAAGCTGTTTATTTATTTGTAAAATGTTTGAGTTCCCCATCAGCAAAATAGTACAGTGGTATCTTGGTACTCATCATTAATTGGCTCCAGAAGTGGGATGAGTACCAAAATGGTAAGTACCAAACAAATTTTTTCCCATAAGGAATAATGTAATAAGGCAGCCAGCACTGACAAGTTCCAGTTTATGCATTGAGTACCAAACAAACCATGAGTACTGGGACAAAATTTTTGTGTCAAATTGTGTTCAGTACCAAATTTGATGAGTTTCAAAGCAGTTGGGTACCAAAGTACTGCTGTATCTGGGCAACTCACAGTTATAAATTCAAAATAGAATTTTAAAAAATCTCTTTCTCCCTCTCCCTCTCCCTCTCCCGGTGTGTGTGTGTGTGTGTGTGTGTGTGTGTTTAAATAAAAGGAGACTATCAATCAATTAGATAAGGACCTCTTTAGCTTCTCTAAGACTTTATGGCAGAAGATGACCTGTCCACCAACATCATCTTCAGTATCTGGCATTCAATCACCTCTGCAACCAGCATAGTCTCTTCCGCTGCTGAAAATTATTTTTTCTAGAATAAACAGCAAGATGCTCAAGTATCCTTCATTCATATTATGCAGATCTTAAGTAATTGATAATGAGCTGCTTTTTTGAGGTTTGGTAAAAGTTAGTAAACATCTGAAATAGTCACTGTACACAGCTCTACTGTAGAGGTATAATTTCATTTCCAGCTTTTCAATATTCTCCACAGATTATGCTGACTTTTCTATGTATGATTTTATTTTAAATGCAGCCGTTCTTGTAGAAAATCTGCTCAGTGCAGAAAAGCTGCCCTGACATCTTTCTGAAGCTTATCAGGTTATACCATGAATTCCACAGATCCAGATGTTAAGCTTTGAGCTTGTCCAGAAATTGATCTATACAGATGAAAATGGGATTTGAATATATTCTTTAAAACATGCGGGGAAGAGCAGTCAATAAAATAATAAAATGAAACACGGCCATGTTGTGTTTAAGGGTCCCCTTGCAGAAATTCAATAGTTCTGAAAGATATGAATAATAAATGCAACTTAGCATAATTTATAATATTATGAATTTATAGAACCATGCTAACTCTTGTGGCTTCAGATTAGCTTCCCCAAAATTGGTTTCTTCTAAGTGGTTTTGCTGACTGAAAACTCAGTGTTGCAATCCCTAATGAACATTAAAATAACAAGACTGGAGGATATAATCATCTGGAATAAATCTATGAACAGGTGGAAGCTGGAGAAGGAGGAGAAACTGTTTAATACAGTATAAACAAAATCCTACGTTAAGTAATGTAGTTACAAACGACAGAAACATAGGTAATGGAAAAAATACCCTGAAAACTGAGAAATTTTAAGCTGTAATTCTATATCAGTCTACAGCTAGTAGAGTTTCCTTCAAAACAGATATACATAGATTGCATTCTTAATATCTCATGGCAGATCAATGGATTTTAAATAAGTTTAATTTTGACTTATTCAGACTCATAGAACTCTAATAATCTCTTAAAAATGGATTTTTATGTTTGAATATGCAAGAACTCTCAATAGAGCTCCTAGAGTTCATACATCTTATTTTTGTCAACATGCCTTTTCTACCAATGCATCAAAATCAGGCTAGATTTCAGAAGAGCTGCCACAATTATAGTGAATATAATGACGATTATCTAGTTCCTTTTTTATATTATAGTAATGTCTCTGTCTGTCTCCTGCCTGAAACACCCACCCCCCAACACAGATATGCACATATTACATCAGCTTTGTTTCTCTTCTTGTGTCTAAGTTCCAGGTATACTAAGTGATCTGTTCCACATGTTCATTTCATTTGTTTATTAATCTATAAAACCTGCCACAATCAGCAAACAATGAAAGAGAGTTTTTTTCAGCTTTCCTGCTGGGTTCAGTGGAACTCTGAACACTTTGAATAGAATGCCTGAGGTCTGACAGCTTCAACTCAAACTAATTTTTCTTACTAAATCTTTCTTACATTAATAGAGAGAGAAAGCACAGTTCTGATTATAATGCCTAAAGATGTTTCCTCTTGCTTAGTAGATCCAAGGTTGCTATTTCAGCATCAGGGATCTGGGAATTTTAGTCCACCTCATATGAAATATAATTCAAGGCCATTCTGATACATCAGAATCATTTTCTGTATTTTAGGGGGTTTTCTCTCACTCTCTCTCTCTGGTTTATTTTTTCCCCTTTACAAAATAAACAATCATTAAAGCAGGTTGAAAGTGCACTTTAGACCCCGAAATCTTCCCATGCTATTCTTTAATATTTCATCATTAAATAGCAAAATAACCTGATATGATCCTAATTTAGTGCCAATTACAATGCATTGATCAAAGTGACCTTTTCATACCGGAGCACAAAAATCAATCCTACCGTACAACAAATGTCAGGGGGATGAGAGCAACATATAATCTGTGACAATCAAAACATTACTTACAAATGAAATCACCAATGACCTGCATGCCAAGGCAATTTCTGCATAATATGCTCTGTTTGGGTTTGTGGCTTTTGTTGAGTACCTTCCCCCCCCATCCTTTTTGTTTGTTGCCTGATGCTGTTGTGTGGTGGTGTTGCTTCAGGAGCAAAGGATGACTATAATTCTCCAGAAGGATTAAAAAAAATTGCAAGAAAAACAATTGTATTATTTAGGGCTGGTTCAGAGATTGGTAATTCCCCCACCCCCCAAGAGAAACAGTACTATAATGCCTATAGAAGCAACTTCAGAGGAAGGATGGCATTTGACTTGTAGCTTCTTTAGATGTAGGCATGCCTTTAAGTGATTTGTGTAGGAGTAACACATTGGTTTCCCCTTCACATTTATCTGAGCAGCTGTTTTCACTGACTTTCTACAAACAGTAATGTAAAATTAAGGAAGGGTGAACCTATTGATTTTACTTTCTTTCTTCCTTTTCATTTCTTATATTAGAATCTTGGGTTGTTCTCTCCTTTTCTTTTTCTTTTCACTTCGGCTTTTTACTATATTTGTTTAAGACCATATTAAAACTTCTTGACCCTTTTCTTAATGTGCACATTTCACCTGCGATTTTGCTCATTGCAAGCCTTATTTGTGACCTGGTTCTCTAGTATATTGCATTTTTGGGTGTTATTGTCACATACTTAAATACAGATGGACTCATACACATGCCTTTTCCCTTAATATACATGTTTCTGTATGGTTTAACTCAGTGGTGGGTTGCCCCCGGTTCAACTGGTTCTATAGAACCGGTAGGAAAACCAGCGGGAGGCTCCGCCCACTGGCCCTGATGGCATGAGAAGTGATCTGTGCATGTGCAGAAGCAAGGCATGTGTGTGAGCGAAGCGAGCTCGCACACGCAAACCCGTTGCGAACCAGTAGTAAAGGTAAGTAGAACCCACCCCTGGTTTAACTGCTTTTTGATCTGTTGATTGAGCCAGGAAGTGTAAAGTGCATAGATTTATATTATAGTTAGACAAACTTCTTATCCCTAGGTAAAATGTGACATTTAGAGCACAGCCAAAAATTTCAAAAAATATTTTCGGCAATTCCAGAACATACATCAAACTTTCCCACAATATGGCCATCTGCTTGCAAAAATAGCTATCTATCTATTATAATAGTATGTCAGATTTCTAAGCAGTCATAAGAAACAATAATTTTCTGAGCAGTGTATGTTTCTGTAACCAGTCTTATGATCCTCACTTGTTTTTGTTCATCTATGGTCTTTACTTTGTTTGATGATGTCATCACCTATCTTAATCTGGTTAGCTATTCATGATGGTGACAGCAGTTTATTGTTTTGTAACCCATGACAGTAATGAATGTAATGTTCGCTAATCTAAAAGGAGAAAAAAAATGTTTTTTGTCAATAAAACATCATCAAATATATCAATATTTTCATTTAAACATAATGAATTTATAGACCACCCCAAGTGTTAAAGAGCTTTAAGAATCAAAACACAATATTAAAAATCTACTTTCTCCTTTGTAACCAAAGATGGAGAATATTTAGTAGAACATAGTACATAGCCATTTATCTGAGAACATCCAAGTTATATGCTATAAAGAAATATATTCCTTGACTCTGTCTTTAATTTGTTTTTCTTCGATTTCCATTAAATTTCAGCAAACATTTTAATTGCTGCCATAAAATGAAAAGGCACTGCACCAAAAATTAAAGAAGCCACCATCTTGGTAAATTAATATCAAAAGTTAAGTTTGGCTTTAACAAATAATGATGTCCTATCATAATTTTAGTACTGCCATAATTATAATAAAGATCCTTTATTGATGTAATTCAGTCATGATGAACAACCTTAAAGAGGAATCTCTTGAGAACTTTAGAAGTGAAAATAAACACAAAGAATATAATTTATCTTTATTATGGCTTGGAAGATGTTATCTGGATTTCCTGAAATGAGATTAATTGTACTGGCATGCATACTCAGTAGGTTTTTCTAGTATATATTTATATTTTTGAATTCTGGAAAAATCTTGAACCAATTTTCCTAAGGGTTTGGAAGCATAAAGGTAAAGGTTCCCTCCGCACATGCGTGCTAGTCGTTCCTGACTCTAGGGGGCGGTGCTCATCTCCATTTCAAAGCCGAAGAGCCAGCGCTGTCCGAAGATGTCTCCATGGTCATGTGGCCGGCATGACTAAATGCCAAAGGTGCACGGAACACTGTTACCTTCCCACCAAAGGTGGTCCCTATTTTTCTACTTGCATTTTTTTTATGTGCTTCGAATGGCTAGGTTGGCAGAAGCTGGGACAAGTAACGGCAGCTCACCCCATTACACAGCACTAGGCATTCGAACCGCAGTACTGCTTACCTTTCAATCGTCAAGCTCAGTGTCTTAGCCCCAGAGCCACCGCGTCCTTGTTCTTGTCCTTGTTTCTTGGAAGCATACAATAGGTTAAAGTACAGTCCTTAAAGCGATCTCACAGAAATCTTGGCAAATTGGGGGGGGGATTTGAGCATAGGCTAATTGCTAGTCAGAGAAAAGTCACTTTAGCCAAATGGCACCCCTTTTAAGGACAGGACAGAGTCAATATCTGGGTTTGGAGATTCTCACCAGAAGAACCTACTCGAAAAGAATCAAGATAGTCTCCGGCCATTGTCAGACAGATGGCACCTCTATTGTTGAGTGGAGAGGAGGGAGTAATACCATATTAGTGGCTGTGTTGGTATCTTTGCAAATTTTCCACCGCATACACAAGAAAATTGGTTGAGAATTCCAGGTGGATTAAAAAGGCTAGACTGGAAAGTGTTGATTCCCATAACAAGCTAAAACAACAAGCAATTGTTCCATTGCTGTTCATTAGGTGGCACTTCTAGCCAGTGTGCCCCACCCTTATCACTTTTAAGCATCCTGGGTTTGGCTACTGAAAGACCCTGCTGTTGGCACTGCTGCATTAGCCAATGTTATATTTTTCTGTTCTGGACCAACAGATACCTGTACATGTAAAAGCAAAATTCATATATGTCAGTTTTTGTACTAGACGAGATTACTATATGTCAAACAAAGATCAGAGTTCTTCGTTTCTGAAAGATGTTTCAGAAAGGCTAGCTTTCATAGGAGATCCTCACATTTCTATCTGTCCTATTTGTTTAGGCAGAAGAAGTATACTCTGGGTACCCAGAAGAAGCCTTTACCACAATGGCATCCATTTTCTGAAACATCATAACTCTGGAGATAAGATTGACCCAAACCCTTGTTGGCCTTTCATAAAGCCTTGAAGACCCGGTCTATGCTTCAGCCTTAGAGCCTGCCTCATGCAGTGGTAGCCATTATTATTTTTCCCAGCTGCTGTGTGTTTTATCGTTTTGTAAATGTATGTTTGTTAAAAATATTGTAAGCTGCCCATGTATTTGAGATGGGTGGCTATATAAATTGATTAAATACAGTAAGTAATTAAATACATAAATAAATAAATAGCTACCAGCTTTTGCTGAAGGCTTTATCCTTAAAAATTATCTCCTCAAATAATCATTTCAATTTCTCTTTGGTCTATCCAATTTTTGATAATATGGGATGGGACGCTTGCTAGGATAAGCCTAGTTTTCTGCCTGAACAGTGTAAGAAGAATATCTGTATCCCTGACAAATCTATTAACAAATGTGATTTATGACTGACACTCTGTATGTAGGCTTAGCAAAGAGGTAAATAATATTCAAATGGTGGTTATGAACCAAATCCAATTCATTTCACTCTGATGCAGAATTAGTTCCAGACTAATACAAAGAAGCACTACGGGCCAACTGTTAAGGTGACACCCTCTTTAAACATGTCTATCCAATGCAATTTACAGCTTAACGGCTCCTCTATAAATGATGTGATTAAGTTTTATATATTGCTGTATATTTGATATATTTACCCAAATCCAGCTGTTGCTCTGTATACTGTTTCAGATGTTTAGAAGTGAATCCATTATTTGGAATGGATGCTTTTCCAAAGGAGCTTTTGAGAGAACTTTAAAAAAGAAAACACAACTTTTTTTATATATCTGGAGGGCTACTATGTCCTCGTTAACCCTGCTCCATTCAGTAGCATGAGATCCTGCCTTTTGTTCTTGTTAGATAGCTCCAGCATTGTCTATTCAATCAACTATAGTACAATAATTTCTTCAAAATAATGTTCTGCATGGCTAAGACACTTGTGAGAACCTAAAAGGGACCAGGAAGTTTTTGTGTTTTGTTTTAAATAAGCATCATAATTTTGAAAGGACAAAAATTGTCATCAGCATTGGTTAGATGGGGAAGCACATCCCTTCAGGTATGCCTATGTAAAGACATGGATTAATCAAAGCCAACATGGTTGATTTGTGATTTTTTTTTTTAAAAAAAGAACATTCTGCTAAGGATTGAACAAACTCATTTATTTCTCTCAGACATCCCCTTTCCACAAAAAGAGCATGTTTTTGAATTAGTAAATGAACTGATTTTAATGTTTCTTCTCAACCTAGTCTAGCTTAAAGATTGTTGCAAGGATAAATGGAGACGCTGGTAAGGCACCACGTTCTCCTTGGAGGAAAAATAGATCACAAGATGAAATAAATGAATCTGGTTGCAAATTGGCCTGTTTCAATCCATAATCTCAGACTCTTGAGATAAAACATTCATAGAACTCTGTGTAAAATTTATTAACTGGGATGTTCTCTGAAACTAATTGATTTAGGCTTGCAGTTGGCAGCATGCCAGCTCATAGTACAATTATTATTGCCTTTCCCCCTCCCACAAGTAGTTGTTATGATCTTTGTTCTCAGATCTATTAGTTCATGTATTAGAATGGATTCAAAATATCAAGTTTGTGCAGGTAATTTATAGATGTACTCTTTCCTCTCATTGAGTCACAAGTATTGTTCAAAATAACATAGGAAATTACATGCCATTGCTTCTGAAATTTTATAAAGTGGTAATTCTTATAATATTGAGAGGTCAAGTCGAATAAGATTATCTAACAGTCAGCAGAATCAGCAATTGGAAAGCCAGTTTGGTCTAGTGGCTAAGGCACCAAATTAGAAAGCAGGAGACTGGAAGTTCTAGTCCTGCCTTAGCCATGAAAGCCAGCTGGGTAACCTCAGGCCAGTCATTCTCTCTCAGATCAACTCATCTCACAGGATTGTTGTGATGAGGGCAATAGGAGAAGAAGGTGTGTTGGATATGTTTGTCACCTTGATGTCTATGGAGATTCTCAATCATTCAGCTCATGGTTGTCCCAAGGGTGCTTTTCAAAAGCCAACAGGACTGGGTTTTTTCCCCCCTGAAAGAAGCTTCTTCGATGAGAAGCAATATGTTTTCAAGGAAAAAAGAAAGAAAGCCCAGTTGCCTTTTGAAAAACACCTTTGGGTTTGCCACTTAGAGTTATTTGTAAAAATAACAAAAGTGGGATACAACTAACTGAATAAATAACTCAGGAAAAAACAGATATCTGTTAAGATTACAGAAGTCTGAAGCATGGCTGGCTCAGGAATTCTGGGAGTTGAAGTCCACAGGTAAAAAGGGCCATAGTTGCCCACCCACGTACCTTCAAAATAGCTTCTAGTCTGAGTCCTTAACAACTTGCATTCCTGAAGATGAACGAAGGTTTGAATTCCTCAAATTTATCTTTCCATTATTTAACCCTTGATGTTATCAATTTTTAAAAAATTTTACCTCATGGATGCTAAATGCTAAATGGATGCTAAATGCTAAATGGATGCTAATTCTTGCTGAATTATAATTGCATAAAAAGAGAATATTTTCATCACAACAAATGAGGCATGATTATTTCGTTTAATCTCATAGAATGTGAATTTAAAAATGGACTGTATTTTTTTATAAGTTTTATTTGTACATTTTTTCTTTATCACACATGAGTGCTTAATATACAGTGTATTCAGTGGTGAAATCCAAATTTTTTTACTACCGGTTTTGTGGGCATGGCTTGGTGGGCGTAGTGTGGCTTGGTGGGCGTAGCTTGGTGGGCGTGGCAGGGGAAGGATACTGCAAAATCTCCATTCCCACTCCACTCTAGGAGACGGATACTGCAAAATCTCCATTCCCTCCCCACTCTGGGGCCAGTCAGAGGTGGTATTTGCCGGTTCTCCGAACTACTCAAAATTTCCTCTACTGGTTCTCTGAACTGCTGAAAATTTCCGCTACCGGTTCTCCAGAACCTGTCTGAACCTGCTGGATTTCCCCTTTCAGTGTATTGTCTGAGTCAAGTTACTTATACATAATATCAGTACTAATAACAATATTTACTCTTAAATAGTAGTATTCTTCCAACTTCTAATTTCTACCTTTGTTGTCTAACCATTTGTAAAACAAATCCCATGTTAAAAAAATATTCCTTCTCCTTTATCTTTAATGTTAACCTATCCATTTCCACACAGTCTAATATTTTTTAAATTACATTTTCATCAGTCAGAATTCCCTTGTTTTTCCAATATTTGTGGAAATACAGTAAAAATAGACTGTATAGTATAGTATTCCCAGGTCTCCATCCACCATGACTGTTGCTCTTAATCAATGTCATTCCTTGTTTTGCATCCAGATTTGGGAGTTCTTCAGAGAATGGGCAATGAATTAAAATGTAGCAAGGGAACTATCCAACCATGTAGTCACACACTTTTCCAATAAGATGAACAGGAAGAAAATGTAAATAACAATGTTTGTTGTTTTTTGTGATGCTTTTGTTTGTTGCTTGTGATGTTTTCTGGAGCACCAGTAAGATCATGATTCAAGACAAACTTCAGTTCATTATTCTTCATTTTAAGCAGACTCAATGGTACAAATATAATGTTGCCTGATTGACAATGAGTCTTTTAACCTTTCTTCAGACTCCTTATAGTCTGCTGTTTCTAGGACTGTTGAGAAAAGCTTGGAGTGGGATCAGTCAAGGACACAATGATATATAAATTGCACCAACTCCCATGCAGTGCAGTTTTTAGAATAATGGTCTTAGCGCATTATTATGATCTAATGATTTATCCCCATAATATTAGGCTAAGAAAGAAAATTCTTTTTGAAGGATGTTTGCTCCATTTTGGTGCTTTTCCTGGCAGGAAAAAAGAGGAGTACTACAGGTTTCAAACTAGATGAGCAGTTGCCAACTCTCTTAGTCCCAAACATTGGTACAGATGCTGACCTTCAGAGTCAGAAGACTAAGAGTGATTGCATCTAGTTCTGGTTCATTGGATTTATTAACTGTAGTTTACAGGAAGGAAGGAGAACAATTTTAAAGGTTATTTCTATCCTTCCACAAAGTGATCCATGATGGTAGTGGTGATGGTGTGGATCAAGACATACCTAAAAATATTTATCAAGTTATCCTTGATAAATAAAACAAAACCTTTAACAAATACCTTTAAGTTTGTCCAAAATTCTGGCAAATCACACTGCATTTTAGGAAATCTCAGTGGATCATTTCCAGTACTTGTCCATTTCTTCTCAGCTCCCAGTAAATAAAATAACAATGAATACATAAAACAATTTACAGGGCAACTTCTGCACCACAAAGCATGTGAAAAACCCAAGATTTCTAATAACATCAAATAATTGAGCTCAATTTATATTTGCATCCTGACAATTTATAGAAATCGCTACTGATTTTTTGTGCAATTCTAGAAGAGCAGAGGGATATGAAAAATGAAAAAGAAAAAAAAACCTACCAGAAAGATTTCAAAAAGAAAAGTGTACAAATTATGTTAACTTTATATATTTAGTGAAGATTAATCATTTTTCTGTACTACATTTTCACATTTAAAATTGATGTTTACATTCAAGATTTAATGTCTTCATATATTGCAGTCTGCTGTTGTTATAAATAATCTTGGGCAGAATTTGAACTCTAAATATTTCAGTATGTTTTTTTTAAAAATGTCACACAAAGGAATATTCATTTTACTATGTACTAGTAGTTATTAAAGGCTTATTCCTATTAAAGTCTGAGACATCTGGGAAAATCTGGATGTTGTCCTATCAATATTCTTTTAATTCTTTATGCCTTAAGTGCATTTAAAATTTAATCTGCAGATTATATGGAAAAACTTCATTTGTTCTGGCTATAAATCATATCTTACTAAAGGAAACCAAATTTTCTAAGATCACAGATTGGAAAATTATTAACTTAATTCTTTACAAATTGCATGAAAGATAATATCTGATAATCCATTAAGGGCATCTTAATCAATGTCTTTTACCTAAGCACACTGATAAGAGTCCAAGCACTGTTGATTAAAAGAGTGCAGTGTAATGGTTTATAAAAATGTCAAAGCACTTGAAATTAATACTGTGCTAATGCATCAAGCAATTTAGTTTGGAGAAAGTCACTGTGTGCCAAGGATTTAGAGTTAAAAACAATTGGATTGTATGCAACTTGCCAAAAGAGAATAAAACAGAGTTGATATTCTATAGCAAATCTAGATTTGGGTTTACATATGCAGCATAGGAAACTTAAGTTTTTTCTGGCTTAAAAAAAAAATCAAACCACTTGAGTTCAGTGCACCTCCTTGAGCACAAGTAATTTATATCCATAAACCAGCAAAGTTAGTGTATTTGGGTTTAAAATTGAACAGGTTTTTGTAATGGTGTTCTGGATTAAGCGTATGCACCAAGACAAATTCCTTGTGTGTCCAATCACAGTTGGCCAATAAAGAATTCTATTCTATTCTATTCTATTCTATTCTATTCTATTCTATTCTATTCTATTCTATTCTATTCTATTCTATTCTATTCTATTCTATTCAGTGCTCTACACTTTATTTGCAAGGCAGTACCATGCTAAACTGAAGAAGAATAACTATATCAAACTGAATTGGAAAGATTCTTATAGGAACTGTGTTAGAAATCAAGAAGTTTCACCCAGATGGAGGTAAATTGAGAAAATATGAGGAAAATAAAATTTTAGAGGAATATTGTCTCATTCTAGCTTAAGTGGGTTACACCAGAAATAAGAAATCATAGTTTGTAGATTGTTTTTTTCTCTCCTTTTTCCTTCATTTGATGTTATCTAGAAAATCTGTAGATTGACTAGACTGAGAACATCACCATCCACAAGAAACTTCAGGCATACCTCGTTTTACTGTGCTTCAATTTATTGTGCTTCACAGATACTGTGCTTTTTTTTTTTTTTTTTACAAGACTGTCCATCAACAAAAAGATTATGATTCGGTGAAAGGGTAGATGTCAATTAGCATACTTTAGCAATAAAGTGTTTTCAACCAAGGTGTGTACATGAAGTTTATTTGGACTGAATGCTATTGCACACTTAACACACCACAGTATCGTGTAAACATAACTTTTATATGCACTGGGAAACCAACTGAATTCATGTCACTTGTTTTATTGTGATGTTCACAATGGGAGATAACCCTGTTTCACTGAAAATAACACCTATCCCCAAAATAAGCCCCAGCATGTTTTTATATGTGTGCCTAATATAAGCCCTGCCCCCAAAATAAGCCCTACTTAAGAGTGTGCACAGCTAACTGCTCACCCATTCCATCTGGTTGCTCGCAAGGCAGGTGGCAGTGGAGCTGCCCCATGCACCCTGCACAAGCTTATGTCAGGGCCCCTGCAGCCAGGCCATCCACACCCTGACATCAGCAGCCATATGCAGCAGGAGCCCATGTGACCACCAGCCCACTTCTGCTTGCTCGCAGCCACAATGGAGTAGGATGCTGACTGGTGTGTTGGTGCTGCACCTGCGAGGTGAGGCAGAGGTCAGGGCATGGATGGCCTGGCTGCGGGGGCTCTGAGGTAAACCGGTGTAGGGCACATGGGGCAGCTCCACCCCTCTGCCTCACCTCATGGCTGAGGCACCAGCAGAAGCAGAAGAAGTGGGCCAGTGGTGGATGGGGCAGCTGGAGCCGCCGTTGTGAGGTGAAGCATGTGTTGGGGCATTGGTGGCTTGGCTTCCAGGGGCCCTGAAAAAACTGGTGCAGGGCATGTAGAGCACTGACACTCTGTGAGCAAGCAGGAAAAATGGGCCTTTCATATATGGGGGAAAAAAGACACCCTCCAAAATAAGCCCTGGTCCTTATTTTGGGGCCTAAAAGAAAATAAGACCCGGTCTTATTTTCAGAAAAACATGGGTATGTGGTGGTGTAGAATCGAACCTGCAACATCTCTAAGGCATCTATGACAAAATGATGGCATGTTTATGATGGCATCATTGCAAAATGTTTGCCACTACATCCTAATATCTGAGACAAGGATGCAGATTACAGATTCATATGAGAATGCTATTATATGCAGTGGTGGACTGCTGCTGGTTTTAACAACTGATTTCCCCAGAACTGAAAATGTGAGCACGTGTGCGAGAGAGAGTTCTCCTTGTCTCATGGAGCCATCCACTAAAATTAAAACTGGGAAACCTTGTCAAAATTATAAACGTAGATAAGAAAATATAGTAATCCAGGACCATTACACAGGATGAGGTAACACAAATGGTAGACTTCCTACTTTGAATCTTCTGGAATCGGGCTGGGGAATTCTGGGAGTTGAAGTCCACAAGACTTAAAGTTGCCAAATTTGGAGACCTCTGCAATAGAACATTCCTCAGAGAATGTCAACCCACAAGTCAAAATAAAGTTGCTTTCTGCAATGGTAAATCTGTACTAAACTCCTTGGGTGTTTTTTTTTTGTTTTTTTTTTGTTTTTGAGGCCTTCCAGCACATGCCAATGGTTTGAAATCCTGATAACATGGAATGCATCTCTGAAATTCTGGGGTCCCAATCATTTTCTGTCATATCATTTGGTCTAGAGATGTTTCATTTCAACTCCTATTCCCTAGTTGCAGGGTTGAACTTTGCCTATGTACTTCCCTACCCTTTTTCTTAACCTCCTTCCTGCTTGGATAGATAGCAAGACTGGAAAAGGATGTTCAGAAGGGAAACTGTTGGCTCCTATTATCTGCAAATTGCCAATCATTCATCAGTAGCAAAACATGTCTTTGGAATATTCAGACATGTGGAGGCATTTTCAAGAAACATTGTAAATGATCTCTTTCCATAAAAAGAATAAAATAACAGCACACCCTTAATATTGAGTGAAAATTGGTGACTGACAAGAGACAAACAATCCCCCAATTCTTTAGTCAATGTAATAACTGTTAATTATGTGAAATGAAGCAATTTCCCCGTTATAAAGAAGGGATGGTTTCTAAATATGTCTGCTGTTTGGAAATGCATGGCCCTTCAATCTAAAAAGAGAGTGCTATTTGAGTTGTTCCATTTGTTTGGGAAAATAGGTCCAAATTGATTAAACTAATCATTTTATTCTAACGGCTCTTTTTTAAAGGCAACTGCTGATTGCATGCCCCTTTTGTAGCTACAGCAAAGCCCAAGATGGTACAAAATAACCATCTTGCCAGTTGTCACAACTATTTGCTCATTCTTTAATTAAGCATAATATAGGAAACTGTATAATTCACATCTAATTAGAGAACATCTCCTTCAGTCATAAAGCAATATGGTTTGGAGAGAGAGAAAAAGTAAGCCGTGGTATGGATGTCAAAATGCCTGTTGTTGAGGTCCCATTCTATTGGACAAAAGACCAGGAGTGCCATCAGATTGTTTGTTTCATCTCTTCCTTCTCAGCATCTTCTGAAATACGGGACAAATGTTCATTCACTGAAATGGCCTGAAATCTAATAAAGATCTACAGCTCCAATAGAAAGTTAAGTGTATTTAAGACCAATGATTGAGTGGGCTTAACCAACAAACAAGCAAACAAACCTATTCAGATCGCTTTTGAATTGAGGCTAAATGGCTTTATAGTTGTGCACTCAAAGGATCACCTCTCCTACCCAGATTGAGCCCAAGCTGTACTTCAGAGGGGCTGCCAAGGGTCCTCATTCTGCATAAGAAGTAGATAATGGTAGGGCACAATTGTGCCTTCTTGTGGTAGCCCAGAGCCTTTGAAATAGGGCATCTCTATCCTGCTTGTTACTTACAGTGAGGTTGCAGCCATTTTATTCTGATGGGGTTCTTTTGGGGGGGGGCGGTATTTTAATACTACACCAGTGGTTATGTGGGGAGGTCAAAAAGGGCAAGATGGACAACTCAGTTTTGTGATATAGATGTGCTTGCAATAGGAACCAATGCGCAAAAGCAGGAGGCTCAGATAACCACATACAACCTTGTCTATTTTCACACTGTGTAAGAGTGTGAGTTAGGGTTGCTGTCTGGCCTTCTCAAAAAGATCTGCAGCCATAAAGACAAGCTCCCCCCTTCCCTCAGGCATTCATCCATTCTCTCAGATCTGTACTCACAGGCTACCAAGGTGGTGTTTCAGCTGCCTTCCTAATTGAGCCACATCCTGGTGTTTTCAAGGATATGCTGATGTTCAGAGGTAGCCTCATTCTACCCAATCTTACAGAAGCAAATGATACAACAGAGAGGGTTAAGAAAGGTGAAAGCAAACAGTCTACAGACAAGGAAGCACAGGTGACATCTGGATATTGGCAGCTATTACAAGTAGGCCAGGACCACAAACTATGGTGAACAGCATGTCCTGGTAGGAGTCCTGCGTGGAGATTGAAGCTTTGCCAAGAGCTCAGTAGCAACTAGAAAAAGGAACAACCCACACTGAAGCAGCATCACATTCCAACCAGTGTAAGAACTTTTAGAAGAAGGCAAAAGTGGTATGTCACTTTAAAGACTTTGAGACTTTTATTTGAACTGAGTATTAAAAAAATAAATGTTAAAGGAATGAATATTAAATATGTACTTATGTGGCAAAATCACCTTGCAAGCTTATTGAAAGGTAGAGTTGACCAGGAACAAGAGACCACATATAACAGTATACCATACTTTTTGGAGTATAGGATGCACTTCCCCCCCTAAAAGTGGGTGAAAATTGCAGTGTGTCTTATACACAAATGTTGCTGAAGCCCACCCACCCACCGGACCCCGTCATTCAGCCATTTTTGGCTTCCATGTGTTGCGTTTTCAGACTCCACATGCTCCATTTTAGACCTGTTCCAGGCTGCGGGGATCACCACATCACATTGCCACCGATCGCCACCCCCACACATCACGTTTTCAGCTACTATGCACCTTGTTTCTGGCCTCCGTGAGTCGTATTTTTGGCCAGTTCCAGGGGTGCCGCCTGGAACTAGCCCAAATGTGATGCATGAAGGCTAAAAATGGGGTGTACAGAGGCTGAATACGCAACATGCAGAGGCCAAAAACACGACATGCAGAGGCGGCGATGGGCTGTGGTGATCCCTGCAGCCTGGAACAGCTGATTGGTGATATTCCGGGAGGCCAAGCCAACCTCCAATCAGCTGCTCATGCTGAATCAGGCTGTGATAACGTGCTGAAGCTGACCAGGCTGTTTGCTGCAAGGATGCTAGCCAGATGAATACTGATGGATGCTGGTAGGCAGACACAGATTTTTTTTTCTTGTTTTCCTCCCCAAAAGCTAATGTGTGTCTTATACTCCTGAGCATCTTATACTCCAAAAAATACAGTACATCTAACAATATAACATATATATAAAACGTATAACAATAGACACCTAGAATACTGCATCCAGTTTTGGTCGCCACACTATAAAAAAGATGCTGAGACTCTAGAAAGAGTGCAGAAAACAACAACAATGATGATTAGGGGCCTGGAGGCTAAAACATATGAAGAATGGTTAAAAGAACTGGGCATGGCTAGTCTAGTGAAGAGCAAGGCCAAGGGTGACATGATAGCAGTGTTTCAATATTTGAGTTGCTGTCACAGAGAGGAGGGGAACAACCTATTTTCCAAAGCATCCAAAGGCCAGACAACAAACAATAGATGGAAACAGATCAAGGAGAGATTCAACCTAGAAATAAGGAGACATTTTCTGATAATGAGAACAATCAACCATTGGACCAGCTTGCCTTCAGAAGATGTGCGTGCTTCATCACTAGGGGTTTTCAAGAAGAGTCTGGACAGCCACTTGTCAGAAATGGTATAGACCAGGGTCTCCTGCTTGAGCAGGGGGTTGGGCTACATGACCTACAAATGACCTGCCAACTCTGTTATTCTAAATTCTAAGTTGACTGTTTTTAGGGTATATGTATGATGCTTGGACAGCTTTGCTGTGCTGTGGTGTGTCCAGTCCTTGAAAAGCAAATAACCCACACACATTTTCCAGCCCAACACTCTTGGGGTAATATCAAAGTCAGTCTGCTTTCTTAACTCTTTTCCACTTATGGTAGAGTTCAGGCCTTTGATTCAACACTGTATCACTTTTGTTTTTATGGCATCTAACAATTTTCTTTTTCAGAAAAGATCAACACTATCACCTCAAACCATGAGAGGCACAGCATATAAATTTAATAAATAAAAGTATTTGTTTGTTTGTTTGTTTATTTATTTATTTATTTATTATTTTTAAATAATTAGAAAATCATCCCACACCTACAGAATTCCCTCAGATAACCAATGAATCGTTTCCTTCACATATGCAGGATTACGTGTTTATTGAGAGAGAGAACTAGGATTACAAATAGCAAATTTACTCAGAATGCTTCTCTAACCCTTGCTAAATACAATCAATAAACATGCTGACATATTTTATGAATTGCAGCAAAAGATAATTAAACGATGACAATGGCTGCTGTTTGTGTAAACTGTCTTTCTTCTTTCTTCGGCATGAGTTTGTTCTTTTTTAAAAAGATGCAGCTGTTTTAATGAATAGCAGAGAGCTGTCATGGTCACGTGAGGGTTGAATCACTTCTTCTAAATTATACACAGCGCACAAACATAATGCTTCAGCCAGATTGCTCTAAAATTCTTTAAAATTAATTTTCTTTAAAAAGTTGCATGGTTATGTCTATACTATGCTTCAATTCTGCTTCTTTTTAAGACAACTCTAAAAGCAATCTAGAGTGATGTGAAAGATCTATCTTTGAAATCATAACAAATGGTCCTCTACTGTTTCTACTCATAGCAGCAACACTAGAAAAGCTCAGCCTTGGTTAATCTCTTCCAGTGGTGGGTTTCAAATTTTTTTATTACCAGTTCTGTGGGCATGGCTTGGTGGGTGTGGCAGGGGAAATTTACTGCAAAATCCCATTTCCTCCCAATCAGCTGGGACTCGGGAGGCAGAGAATAGATGGGGGCGGGGCCAGTCAGAATTTTTACTACCGGTTCTCCAAACTACTCAAAATTTCCACTACCAGTTCTCCAGAACTGGTCAGAACCTGCTGAAATCCACCTCTGATTTCCTTCCACTTTCGACTGAGCAGCTTTCAACCAACAAAGGTTTAACATTAAAAAGAGAAAAGGGAGGGTTGCCCAATGGTCTTGTTACTCCATATAAAAATTAACCAGACTTTCTTTTCCCACATGGGAATATTCTTCTGTTAGAGCCTAACGCTATGGAAGGCAGTCTGCCTGTTAATGGGAAATTGGCACCTGCATACTACAGTCAGTATTTTGAGATCAGTAACAATTGGATCACTTGCTGCATTTCACTAAAGTCCTCTGCTGGCATTTGAACTGAGCAGTACTTTAAAAAAAAAAATAGCATGGCTTCAATGTATATAAACTCCTAAAAAACTCCAAGTATTGTGTTCTGTGTGACAATCAGGAAGGGAGGGAGGGAGGGAAGGCGGAAGGGAGGGAGAAAGGAAGGAAGGAACGAACAAATGAAGGAAGGAAAGAAGGAACAAACAAAGGAAGGGAGGGAGGGAGGGAGGAAAGAAGGAAGGGAGGAAAGAAGGAAGGGAGGGAGGGAGAAAGGGATGAAGGGAGGGAGGGAGGAGCAAACTTCTTCCCACAAAAATATTGTTGTTCAATTATGTAAGACATTAGTATATGAAGCTGAACTATCCTTGGAGGAAATGCAAAATAGTGCCTTTTTCAGCTATAAGATCCAGGTTATAAAACTCTTAGCCATATTGGAACTATTTAACAGATTAGTGTGTAGATAAGCAAAATATGTTTCATCTCTTAAAAAGGGTTGAAACCCAGTACCTGCTTGCCTCCTTCTGAAAGAATCAGCAAGTTTTCTTTCTCTTTCTCTGGGCTGGGATGAGGAGTGAGAATAACTTTTAAATTTGGGAGGAAGTCCTAGGCCCAAAACTGCAACAACTATGATAAAGAAGTGATTGAAGAGGCCATGCTAATATGCTGATTCCTGTCCATGTTCTCCTTTTAGGATTCTACGTCATCTCTGGGTCTTTGCCTTCTTCTTAGCTCACTGCTTCATTATAAGAATTTTAGCCCCAAATCATTTTCAAGAAAAAAAATTGCCTGCTTCTACACATGCTGCAGTCTATTATTTCACCTCCTACTCTTCCCCACCAAAAAATAGTGAAAAAGTTGAAAAGATATAAATGAGTAACCTCTACTCTTCATTGTTCCCGATTGTGGCTCTCTTACCGTTGCTTTTATCTATTTGTTAGCTGTTTTTCAGGTTCTTTTTGAGAATTAAGCTGAATAGTGATATTTCAATATCTTTTACAGAGGTGCTTTTCAAAAGGCAACTGGATTTTCTTAGGTTTTTTTCCCTTGAAAATGATTCACTTCTCATCCAAGAAGCATCTTCAGTTCAGCTTCTTCAGAACTGAAGAAGTTCTGGATGAGTGAAACAAAAATTAAAGAAAGTCCAATTACTTTTTGATAAGCACCTTTTGGACAATTATGACCTGAATTATTGGTAGTCTCCAGACAATATCTCTACATTTTCTTCTCATCTCTTGGAATATCAGCTAATGCTGCAGCAAATGCTTCCAACCCTGAAGTCTTCTCCATGTTTATTCCCAAAAGTTTGAGATTGCCTGATGATTCATGCTTCCTAGGAACTGTGTTTGGGGTTGTAAAATTTAAGTTTTGCCCTAAAAACAAAGAAACAAATGTGAATTTTTAGCAATTTTTAGCGATTAATTATCTTCCAGTAAGTAATATTACTCAGGATTAAGATTAGCATTTGTATAACATAAAAATTATAATAAACACCCAATTCTAAGCATGTGACTAATTACATCAGTTAAGTAACAATGCTCAGAATATCAATGGCGATGTTGTTTAGCCAAGAATATAAAACTGAAAATATCTATTTTATTTAGATAAAAGCCAATTATCCTTAATATATTAACCAATGAGGAGTTCGTTAAACTTTATAGAATTTACTCCTATATGGTTTTTGGAAAAGAGGACACTGTAAACTATCTAAAGTTCAGAAAGTAACCAACAGGACTTCATAAGAACAAAATAATGTACACAGGAATTTGTGGACGAGACAATATCAGCCTGCAATTGCACAAGGAATAATTTCTGAAAATTTCAAACCATCTGTGTCCTTTAATGAAAATATCACAGAAAAACAAAGGCTAGCAACCCTCTGCTACTTTAGTTTAGCAAAATCATAGCTGGGTATCGGATCTTAAAGAGGTTTAGTCTGAACCAAATCCTATTATATATGTACAGGCTGTGTGGGAGTGGCGGTGGGGCCATGCATCTAACTGAATGTCTCATCAAGTCCCCCCTTAGAAAAGAGGCAGTTGGGCCTTGTGTACCTTGTTTTCTTTTTTTCCATCTTGAGCAGAATGCACCTGCTCGTCCCTCAGGATAGTCCTTACCCGCTTCCTGTGAAGTAGTTGGATTTAGAAGCATTAGTTCTGCTTGCTTTGTGAGGCTGAGCCAGTCGGCAAGCTTCTTATTCAACCCCTCCCTCCTTCCCCACTCTGTTGGTCAAGCTCAACTGGAACCATTCGGGACATTCATTGTTTGGTGTTTTTTATTTGTTTCTTTCCAGTCGGGCACATGTTTTCAAAGGCGACCCCCCAGCCAGCTTCTTCCCCCCCTCCTTTCACATGACTAAGCGATTATCTTCGTTCTAATCAAAGAGTCAGATGAAAAGAGTTTATTAATAAAAGTTTCCCTTCAGGAAGATTGGAAATGAATGATTAGTAAAATACATCCAATTTTACTTAGAGACCCCCTTGATTGAGAGGCATCTGTGAAGGGCAGGGATGCCAGAAGAGTGGCAAGGAGTTGGGCATCTGGAAGCTATTTGTGATATGGATTAGAAGTCAAGCTGCACAGAGATACCGCCTCAAGTCACAAAAGCTTGCTTTGCAGCAGGAGGAAATATGTTGCTTGTTTATTGTGCCACTTTCCTCTCTTTGCTTATCTATTTTATTTCCTCTCCTTTTCTACCCCCACCCACCCACCCCTACTATTCATGTGCAATTATGACTACACAAATGTGTCAGCTGGTGGGGCTTGTTAGATATGTGTATGCATTCAGTGGGTAAGTATTTAGGAAGAAAACAGACAAAAATCAGGGATGTATGGAAACCACACTAAATGTATTCAGGAGCCTGGGCACCATAGGTAGTTGCCAACAGGACTGAGGCTGAGCCAACTATCAACAGGCCTCTTAATGAAAAGCTGTTTCATGGATGATGTTGCGCCTAGAAGTTGAAATAATAATGAGAGGCTTGAGTATGTGTCAAGTCTGCTACATCTGTGTAACCATGGCCCACATGAGGAGAAGAGGGAGGAGGAGGAGGGATGGAAGGAGGAGGAAAAAGAGGAGGAGGAGGAGGAGGAGGAGGAGGAGGAGGAGGAGGAGGAGGAGGAGGAGGAGGAAGAAGAAGAAGAAGAAGAAGAAGAAGAAGAAGAAGAGGAGGAGGAGGAGGAGGAGGAGGAGGAGGAGGAGGAGGAGGAGGAGGAGGAGGAGGAGGAGGAGGAGGAGGAAGAAGAAGAAGAAGAAGAAACAACTATTTATTATTACAAAGCTTCATAGTTACTTTGTGGGAACTCTAACCAGTGGCTCACTGTTTCTTTAACATCTTCCTTAACTATGATCTCTTTCAGAGTCTTTTTCAAAGTCTTGCTTTCATAAAGGAGTTAAAACACCAGTTTTTTGAATAAGTTATATCTGGCCATTACTGCAAGTTTGCCCCCCCCCTTTTTTTGGGGGGGGGGGTTTAAAATGAAATACAGTGTGCATTCTTCTCTAGGTTCTAAACTGCAGGCCATTTCTGAAGCCTGTATGATAAAGAACCTAAATGCAGAAAACATGGATCAATTTGCAAATAATGGAAACAATGTATAATAACTATCTTCTCTGAATTCGTTAAATGAGTCCTTTTGTCAATAAACATGTTTGAATTTTTTGGGTCAATATTTTGTATATGTAGCTTGACAAATAAAATAACAGACTTTCATGTTGTAGACAGTAATGGCTACTGTTTCATAACAAAACAATATACCTATCTATCTCTTTATCTCTGCTCCTCTCTCTCACACACACAACAAACTGTTGATCTTAAAATGCAGATTAAATTGGAATGTTATATGAAAACGTTCACATTCAAAATGATAGCAAAAAGAAATATATTTTGGCCAATTTAACAGGTGCAATCAGAACAATTTTACTGTGGAATATTAAGGTTAAAATGCAATCTGAACTAGCTTGCATTTCTTATTTTATGTGACTGGATGTCATATAATAGGGAGATCAGTGTGAATTAAGTATAAGTTTTAACCTTCAGAATTGCCATCATGGAAAGGAAAAAAGCAAAGAGCTATAAACAGTTACAGTTATAAACACATGCAAGAAAAGAGAGAAAGAGGGAGAGAGAAACAACTGAACCTGGCAGGTGCAACTGGGCTTTTCTATTGTATAAGCAATACTTTGCCTTTAGTATTAAAAAGAGGCTTATAATTTACAAAGAAAGCAAATCAATAAATAAACTGTCCCTAATCAGCCAAAGAGCTGGCAGAATGACATTCCATTATCCTGTCAGACATATTGCAATCAAAGGCAGGGAATCTCAAAAGGCAAGACTACATTTTACAAAGCTCTTCCTTTTCTCCCGCTGCCCCGCATCTTTTCTAGCAGGGTTTGCTTGAAAGTGGGTAGGAGTCCACCCACATTCAGTTCCAAATACATGGGCGCATTTTGGCAGGGCATTTTATTTCATAATGCCATGCAAACTTCTTCCGTTGGACAAAAGCACCCTTCCCTCCCCCCCAACCCTCCCTCCCCCAGGCAGTGACGGCAGTGTGTCACTTGGGCATGGTGACAGCTGATTCTCAGCAGACAGGGCTGTCAGAGGATCAGAGACTTCCACATGTACAAGTGAAATTAACTTCTGTTAGTCTGACATTTTCTACAATCAATACTCACAGGGTCCTTGTCTCTAGGATCAAAATTCATAAATCAAAAGCAGAGAGCATGAAATAAGGTATTTGATAAATCCATTAACTGAAGTGGAAGTACACTTCTGCCAAGCTGTTTAGAGTATACAGAAAGACTCACGGGGATGGTAGAAGCTATGAAGGAAAGATATGCCTCCCAGTATGTCGAGCAAAGGGTTGAGTGGTAACATGTCTGCTTTTTAAAAAAGGAATTTTTTTTAATGCCTATCTGGATTAACATGATATTCATGCTGCAACTGGGCTTGCATCCGAGATGGATAGGTGTGTATTGCATTCTCACTGATAACCTTGAAAAACATAGCAAAAAGTATCTGTTTTAAGAGCTGACATTACATTTTGGATGCATGTGGATGCCACAATAAATCTTGGCTTATCTCACCATTGCCCATCTCCATCCTTCCAAGTCTTTACCTATTTAACATCTTTGACAAACATGGCCAGGAGTCAAAGGGGATGAAAATGGTAGGCCACAACATTCATAGAATTTGGAGGTAAGATTAGTTCACCAGGCAAAAGCCAGAACAAAGGAGTTTAACAAAGCAAAAGTTTCAAAGGCTTGAATTAGTCCACGAGGCAAGGTAATAGGTCAAGGCACAAACCAGGGGTCCAAAGTTGAACATGAGTTCAAAGGCAAAACATGAGAAGCAGCAATCATGGAGTAAGAAATCCACACAAGTTTTTTCCAGCAACACCCATTTCTTTGGGAAGGACTAAATAGGTAAGACTTCCTGCTCGCAAATAACCTGGCCAACCGGCATTGTCCCTGTTGCCTCTCCGCCCTGTGTATAGATGGATCAGGGGGAGGTGTGGATTCCACCTCTTCATCCTCGCTGACTGCAGGCAGCTGCTCCTGCTTTTAACCTGGACCTTCAGACTAAACTGCTGCAGCTGTGGCTCCTTCAGTTCAGGCTCAGCCTGCTACTTGTCCTGTCATTCTGGCTGTGGCTGCTCCATCAAGTTGGAGCCCTCTGTTCCCTGGTCCATGTCTCCACACACTCCCATACTTGCTTCCCCAGCAGTGCCAGGACTGATTCATCCTTCTCCTCCTCCTCCTCCAAACTCACATATGGAGAGTAGGCCAGAGGCACATCCATGATAGTATCTGACATCAAAAAGTTATAATGCGTACACTATCACTTTTTTATTGTTATAGTTTCTACCACCACTTTCCCACCATATAGATAAAACAATAATAATAAAGTGATTCCAAATGGAATACAGTGAAACTTATAATCAACTGTTCTTAATCTCTCAAAAATATATACCTTGTGATTTCTGATACAATTAATGAGAGGCAAATATAAGCCTGCCTATGTGCTGTTGCTTCAATACAGATCTTTCCCTAACAACTACTTGCAATAAAAATGACATTATTAATAGCCAGGTACTTCCCTGGAGATATGATAGTTATATTAAGTCTGCTTTATTTTATATATTCAGTCACTATGCATCAGCTCATACAAATGGTTTGATTTTGCCTTCCTCTAATTACAAGAGGAGCCAATAATTAGAACAGTTTTTTTCTATATAGATCCTCTGTCTTCTAATATGTCAATAGTTGTGGTTTTCCTAGAGAGTTTAAATATACTGCAGTAGGTGCCCTTGAAAAAGATTTTGTTGTTATTCAGATTCAATCAAGTTTTCACTCTCTCACTGCTACGGTAGCTTTCTGGTGTATTTTAATAGTAATTTTAGTACTATAATTAGTACTATTTTAGTAATAAAATAATAATTTTACTAAACTACTATTAAAAAATAAAAGCTAATACAAATTAAAAAAGAAAAGAATAAGAATAAGGGTTAGGGTTAGAGTTAGAGTTAGATCCCCATGAATTTGTAGAGCAAAATGGAGATTGCCAATGAATTCTCAGTGCATCAGAATGCTTAGGAGGGCACTGACTTTTTCAGTCAGGCTTTTCTACCTTACCAGGTAAAATACATGGAAAAATTCCATTGGAGCAATGGTGGGTTGCCCACGGTTCGCACTGGTTCTATAGAACCAGTAGTAAAACTGACGGGAGGCTCCACCCATTGACCCTGATGTCATCAAAATGCTTCTGTGCATGTGCAGAAGCTTCTGCACATGTGCAGAAGAGCACATGTGCGGCTCCACTGCAAACCGGTAGTAAAGGTAAGTAGACCCACCCCTGCATTGGAGGGTAAACCCATTTAGGATTAGGGTTAGGTCCCCATGAATTCGTAGAGCAAAATGGATATTGCCAATTAATTCTCAGTGCATCAGTATGCTTAGGAGGGTAGAAAAGAAAAAATAGAAAAAAAATAAGAATATATTAAAGAAACAGAAAAGAAATATATAAAGAAATGACTTTCTACTTCAGCACAAATATAAGCAGTTTTAGTAACTTATTACCTTTTCTTAAAATGCAACAAATTACATCCTCTTGCCATATCCCACCACTTATCTATAAATAAATCCTCTTAAAAACTCATCATTTCAACCCTAATCAACAAAAGTCTATTAGGAGTTACCGGAGATAAAAACATACCTATTTCAAACTTGATCAAATAAACCAACTTCCTTTTACTTTTAACAAATTAGATCTTTAACCGTTTCAAATAAATACTTGGTTTCTTTTCAATTTTTCTTTGTCCCTTCTCACAAAATTCTTCAAAGCTTTTTAAAATCCAATATAGGAAAGTTATTGAGGTCACTCTTTTGCTTTCTAACTTGCACATCTCTTTTAAATATTAAGGCATTTGTTTTCATTTGTATATCCAGTGTAGCATCTTTTGCACATCATTCTTGTAGCCTGCCATTTTTAAAAAGTTTTAGATTTGTCTAGCAAAACTTTTCCTTTTCTATAATACCTTTTAAACACAGTCTATCTATAAGGGCAGACACTCTTAAAATTACCTTCTGTGTCCATTGTTCAAAAACATCATCCACTAATAAAAACATTGTGCTTCATTCTGTGCTAGTAAATCAAATTTAAGTGTGTTTCTTTTCTAAGTGTAAACTTAAGTTTCTTCTAGTTCCTTCTAGTGTCCAACCTTCAAAGTCCTATCTTATATGTTTTTTTAAAAAAAGAATTGAAAACAAAAGCATTTTCCCACCAGAAGGATTCTTATAATTAATCTCAAAATCTTATTTCAAATCTAATTGGATCCTTAGTCTGTTTATAACCTTCCAAAACCAATATTTTGGGGAGAATTTTTAAGAAAAAAAGGCAGTATGAAAGAAAATACAAGCAAGGATACATCTGCCTTTAATTTGTATTTTTTTAAAAAAAAAATTATATGAAGTTGGAATTCCATACCTTAGGATATTCTGAAATCATTCTATCCTCATATGTGAGGCTCCTTCTGTTGCTACCATTGTGCAAAGAGGAAACAGTGCAATATCAACTATATTAGTTTGGCTCCCATGGGAACAAACTCAAGGGACTTGAACAAATTAAAAGGCAATATTCCACCGTAATGAAATATATCAGTATTAATTTAATAACAGAGATATGTGCAAACATAAATACAACACAATCAATTAGGAAAATATACAGTATGGCTCATATTCTATTAAGGATCTTAAGATTGCTCATGGAAGAGAGGTTTTCAATTCCCACGTTCCTCATTCAACTTCTTGCCACTCTTGAAGTGCTTCCTCAGAAGTGCCCAACTCAATCATTTGCTTAAATGCAAGAAGGCATGCAATCAGGGCCAGGTTGGGGGCCACAAAAGCTGACCCCATCCCTTATCATTCCCAGTTTCTCCATGTCCCTCTGGAAGTTGTTGTAAAGATCCACATGTGCCTTCATCTTATCACAAATACACTTATCTGTGCAATCTATGAACTTATTTTCTTAGGGTTATGGATTGTGAGGAATCAAAGAAGAATATCTGTAGTTCAAGGTTGAATTGGGGAATTTTTGGTGTTCATTGAGCTTGGCTATTTGTTTGCAGACATTTCATTACCCAGGTAGTACATCATCAGTGTGAGTACACAAGCACAATGATTAATTAAATAGGAAACCTTCTTATTGTGAACTTCATTAAAGTCAGGGTGTTTATTAGATTGCAGTATGTTGAATAGTGAACAGATTGTACCATGTCCTTTGCAATATAATTTCTTCAGAATAGAATAGAATAGAATAGAATAGAATAGAATAGAATAGAATAGAATAGAATAGAATAGAATAGGTGTGATTGGACACACAAGGAATTTGTCTTGGTGCATACGCTCTCAGTGTACATAAAAGAAAAGATACATTCGTCAAGAATCATAAGGTACAATACTTAATGATACTCTTAGGGAACAAATAAGCAATGAAATCATATTAAGAAGCAGTCAATATAAATCGTAAGGATACCAGCAACAAGGTTACAGTCATACAGTCAGAAGTGGGATGAGATGAGTGGTAGGAACGATGAGAAGATTAATAGTAATGCAGACTTAGTAAATAGTTTGACAGTGTTGAGGGAATTATTTGTTTAGCAGAGTGATAACTCATTTTCCTCAAATGATAGAGGAAGTCCTAAGCTCATATCATTTGAATATTAAAATTTGGCACAAAGCAATATTTACATTTTTGAACTTTTATCTTTATTTGAGAGGAAGACAAATAAGGTGTGAGAATGGTTGCAAGGGAGAAGACATTTTTTTCAAACTATTTAAAGAGCACTTATTTTGTGTAATTTACTTCCCACTCATGGAACCACTGAATATGCCCACAGTGAAGACAAAATGCCATGTAGCTTGTTAACATTGATGATGATGATGATGATAAAAAAGAAGAAGATGAAGATGGTGGTGGTGGTGATGATGAAAATGCATCTGCCACTCAACTTGGAATTCAACTGGGAATTCAACTGGGCAATTCTTTACCAGAATCTTGAGCAATCTCCTCTTTAAGGATGATATAATTAGGATTAGAGTAATAAATTGAGGTCATTCTAGATGTCTCCTTTCTTACATATTTATTAATTCATAATGGATTTTTTAAAAGTAATATTTTAAGTTCCTACAAATTAACCATCATCATCTTCACAATCACCACGTTACATCAATATATAAACAGTTCTTTAGTCCATGACATCAGCATAAAACCAATGATCTAATTAAGAGTGGAGGTGTGTATGAACAAATTTAAATCCAACAGAGAATAATAAGAAAATGCAAAATGGACTGGTTACTGTACACAAAGAACTGGGTTAATGAACAAGCCAGTTTGTAATGATATATTCAAAGAGTGTGAATCCTCACATAATGACAGATGATTTTGTGGAACCATATTCCAAGAAAGTATGTTCAGTGTACATCATATGAAGATTCCTATTAATAGAGAAGTTCTATGAGAATATGAATGGAATGATTATTTTTAATGACATTCAATTATATTCCAATAACATATTTGACATTTACTGTAAATGGTCTCATTTTTTCCTTCTCCAATGGACTCAATATCTTGTTCACAAGCAATTTAAGAAGTTATTTGGCACCAGATTCTAATATGCTACTTTGAAGAACATGGTAGATGAATTACAATCACAATTAATGACATGTCAATATCTTTCTAAGAAAAATATTGATATCCAATTGGTAATCAAGCATTTACTAGATGGCATACCCATATTTCAGTGACTTTCATCCATCACCCTGGGCATTCAAATCCAGGAAAGTTTGGAAGATGAATCTTAAAGTCATGCCAAAAGCAAAAACAAAAAGGACACCAGGTCTGTATTGAAATTATATTCATCACATATAAACATACACATATCACCTAAGTTTGTAATATTAAATTTTTGCCAGACTATGGATGGGAAATTTAATGGCATCAATCATTTTGAGTATCAAACCAGGAACAGAATATTACTCCAGACTTGTAAAATGAAAGCTTATGTGAATGTCTCAATCATATAGAATAGAATAGAATAGAATAGAATAGAATAGAATAGAATAGAATAGAATAGAATAGAATAGAATAGAATAGAATAGAATAGAATTCTTTATTGGCCAAGTATAATTGGACACAGGAATTTTTTTTTTTTTGGTCCATATGCTCTCAGAGTACATAAAAGAAAAGATACATTCGTCAAGAATCATAAAATACAACATTTAATGACAGTCATAGGGAAACAGTCAATATAAATATTAAGGATACCAGCAACATTTACAGTCATACAGTCATAAGGTTACAGTCATACAGTCATAAGTGGGAGGAGATGGGTGATAGGAACTATGAGATATCACCTCTGTTTGCATGATATAACTAAGGTATCTCTTCCCCCCAAAAAAACCCTAGTTAACAAGACTATCCATATACAGTTAAATTAATTCTAAATTGCCTACTAAGCATTCTGGTTTACTATGTCACCCAAACTTGAAATTGTCACTTTGGACAGACAGACAGACAGATAGACAGACATAAAACCAGCACTGTATTGCTAGGCAACCTCATTTGTATAGCTAGGAAAGAATTGATTGTCATGCTTCACTTTTCTTAAATAACCAGACACAAACATATGCCTCTCTGCCTTTATAAAATAAACACATGCAAACTCTCTATATTTGTAAATAGTTTAGCATATTGGGGGGGAAAATCCAATGCTGCTGTTTCTTATGCTTTTTACACACATGCACATACACCCACTCACACAAAGGACAAGCTTGTGGAGCCCTGCTGGGCTTGAAAGCCAATAATACCTTCAGGATCAGAGTAAAACTGGTTTTAGGCAAAAAGCAGGTATATCTCCATTAGTTGCATGCAAATTACCTAGAAGCATAGAGCTGATTACCGTGGGAAGGAAAATGCTGGAATAAGATGGGCCTTTATTTATCTTACAATTTGTAATAGTTCTTTCCTTGTTTGACTCATGTTCATATGTTCATGCTTATATGATTCAAACTCAGCCACTTAACAATATATATAGTACTACTAAAATTTTTGCTGTCATAACCTAAAACTGGGAAAACAGTGCATCACCGGGCAACATTTTTGAACCAAAATAGTTAAAATGAGCTAATTTACAGAATGTATCCAAAATCCAGGCCCATGGCTTCTGAGGGAATGAAATTTTGGGATGTTGTAGCTACTTCAGTACTACTGGCTCCTGCTGTGGGAATGTGATCTTCATTTTCATTTCTGACAGTTTCCCAGCCAGTCGCACAATCCCCCTCTCTCTCCTTCACCAGCAGCAGCCTCTTACTTGTCGGAAGGGAAAGGAAAGGAAGATTTCTAATGCTTCCTGCTGCATTCCCAAAAGGAAACTCAATGGGGAAGCTTACAGGAAGTCAGAAGTCACTCCTGCTCCCACTTTTTTGCCCATCCTTGGTCAATCTGTTTCTCTGTTTAGATGAGGAAATAGCTCTGTAATGATGACCCAATGGGGCATGGTTGTCTAATTCAGGGGCCCCCAACACCCAGGACTGGGGCCCGCTACTGGGCTGCGGCCCATTCAGAACCAGGGTGTGGAAGCTTCAGGTGAATATGCATGTGCACAGGCAGCTCCACCTACACGAGCAGTGGGTAAGCGCACACATGCAACTCTATTTGTGTGAGTGGCGGGTGTGTGTGCCCGCCACTCACACATAACCATTCCCTCTCCCTCCACCACCCCCGGATTGCAAAGCTGGAAAGGTTGGGGATTGCTGGTCTAGTTTAATAAATAAATGAAAGATTTGCTTCAACAGCATATATCGCCTCCTTAAGAAAGAGAAGGAGATTGATCTAGACTATTGCACATGGACAAGTCTTCAATATATTAAAAATGATGGCTTTAAATGTTATGGAATGGCTTATGATAATCAATCTCATTTTTTTCATATTTAACAAATACAATACTCCATTCATACATAGGACAAGATAGAATCCAACTTGTTTCAACTGAATGATGTTCAGGCAAATTTCTCTCAAGAAGGTAATAAGTATTAATGATGACAATCTGTACAGGCAGCATTTGCTCAGAGCCTAGGTTTTTCTCATTTCAAAAAGCAAAGATGGAAAAAAAATATCACTGCACTTTTAATGAAAGATATTCGTATTAGAAATGAACATTTTTGCCTTTGAGAAGAAAAATAATACATCTTCATCATAAAATGTTAATACATGTCTAGCTTTCATATTTCTCTAGATTGGAGGGTTCTTAATGACATACAGGCAAAAAAGCAATGATATTTTACACATACACACACTCACACAATCCCCAAGGTTTTTGCTTGCAAATATGATTATAATAACATAACATATAACATAACCTAACAGAACAGAACAGAAGAGAATAATATTGTAACATAACATAACATAATATAATATAATACATATAATATAATACATGTATTGTTATGTTACGTTTTTATGTTAAGTTATGTTAGTTAGGTTAGGTTAAGTTAGGTTAGGTTAGGTTAGGTTAGGTTAGGTTAGGTTAGGTTAGGTTAGGTTAGGTTAGGTTAGGTTAGGTTAATATATACTGAAACTAACCAAACGTCTTTTAAGAGAAGTGTTAGAAGATTTATGCTGCTAGAGAAAGCTCCTGTTTCTTGAAACAATGGGTTCTGTCTTGATATATGAATAAAGGAATTTATGGATGACTTCTGTGTTTTGGAATCTTCCTATTGGCAAAACTATTTCCCTTTGTATTTTTCACCAGAGAGTTTATTTCTGAAGTATGAAGAACTAATAGCCAATGAAATTTCTTCGGGACAATGTATTAGAGCAGACATAAGGAATGTGAAACTCTCTAGAAGTTGTTCAATTAAAATTTAGAGATGGGAAATTGGAATTTAATGGAGGAGAAAGGGAGAGAATAATTTCTCTAAATTTATCCAGGGAGAGTGAAATTTTTCAGAAATATCTTAAGGACAGGATTTTCCCTTGGCAATGAGAGTGGCTATTGAAAAACTCCCAACAAGTGAAATTCCATTTTGGTGTATTCCTTGGGGATTGATATGAAGCTTAGAAAGTCAGGAAAGCTGTAGATCATGAGGAACAGAACTTTAAAATGAAATGCAATACCAAAAACATCTTGTAGGATCTGATGGTGTTATCAGAATGCCCAAACAAAGCAATTTGAAGTCACAATGCAAGCTCCATCCTGTGTGTGTTTGTGTGTGCAATGCCATAAATCATATCTAAAAGAGATGAAGCTCATGAAACTCATTTCATCATTTGCAGACACACACATACACACCAGGGGTGGCTTCAACTTACCTTTACTACCAGTTCGCAACGGGATCACATGCACAAATCGCTTCTGATGATATCAGGGTCAGTGGGCGGAACCTCCCGCCGGTTTTTCTACCAATTCTATAAAACCGGTCCGAACTGGGGACAACCCACCACTGACACAACCCCTATAGACATCCATGCAGGATATTCATTCACCATCTAACCTTGTAACTAAATAAGAATGTCACTATTTTTCCGGTGTTGGTATATCACTACTCTTCCAGTGTTGCGCGTATAGTATTCGTGCTGCTGTTATCATATGTATAATTAAATAGGTTGTTTCTTTTTCATAGTATCCATTCACTATGCCTAATAAGAAGCTTTCTGGTCTTAGTTCTATCTGGACATGTATTGGTCTTAGTCTTAGTTCTACTGGACATGTATTGAAATTGATGTTTATATGTTTTTATGTTTTGTACGTTTCATTGTTCTGTTTAGTTTATACTTATAAATAAAAAAAATTTAAAAAAAGAATGTCACTATTTCTCCATTGGAACATAGGAATATTCTCTTCTTCTTTAGGCAAGTTTTGTACACAGTTCTTACAGATTGGCTGACAATAAAGAAAAATGAGGGAGAATTTAAGACTACAATCCCAGCAACTCTTGACATTGGAAATATTGAATAAGGCTAAGTATGTAAGGTATTCAGTGCCATTTGGAGGGTATTAAGTTCCCCACTTCTATAGCAGGACCACTGCAAAACATTTGGTGGGATTGCAAAACCTGGTGAATCGGTGATTTTCTTAATCCCAATAAAAACGTTTACATGTATTTTGATTAGTTTTTCATATCATAGTTTCTTAAACAGAAATCTAAAATAGGGAAGAATAATTTCCTGTACTTTTTCTTCTGATGTGGTTTATATAGTCAGAGCAGTCACAACAGAGCTCCAAACTCAGTAAGAGGGAATCAAGGTCTGACTTCTGTTGTTTCTCTTGTCTTTGACACATCCATTCTAAGGAGTAGGTGGAAGATCTCAAGTTCATGATGTTTTGGGTTGAATTATTAAGCTCAGAAAACAACAAACCAGTGGTGGTATTTAGCTGGTTATATCCGGTTTGGGCAAACCGAACCAGATAGTTGGTTGCTGCTGGTGGCTCCACCCACCAGCCCAGACGTAATCACATCCCATTTATCCACGTTTTTTATGCTCTGCACATGCACAGAAGGCCCTGTGCATGCGCAGAGGTGCGTGCATGCACCCATTTGCGAACCAGTAGCTAAGGTTAGTGAATACCACCCCTGCAACAAACAAATAATCCCCCATGTTCTGCTAGAAAGCTGTCATTTTTAAATGGAATTGTGACAACAGCAGCAGCAGCAAATCACAATGATGCTAAAATGACCCATGCAAATTAATATATTTGTGGCCTGACATCTGGTGCAGGAATTTTGTGGTACATATAAAATAATATATATAATGATCCAAATTAAAATACTTTTTTTTTAAAAAAAAAAATAAAGTCAGCATTCATTCACTTTTATCATAATTTCTCTATGGCTTATAGCCACTAGCCAGGAAAAGCAATATGGACATAGTTGTGGACATATTATCATTCAAGAAAAACACCAATCTGCCATCTTCTCAAAAAGCTGGAAAAGACGTTTTGAGCTAGATCTACTATTTATAGTAGCGATGACTGCACAGTTGGAAGAGCTGAATGACCTTAAGGGAAGATCATCATGGAAAAAACTGATCTACGTGGCTGTTAAAAAGCAACAATGACTTGATGGCACACAGTCATCATCATCACTTCCAGGCAGTACAGAGATGGATTGGTTGGCCAATAGTACCCACATGTAGATTTTTTCATCTCTCGTTGAAATATTAGTAAACTTTATTTGCCATCAATGTTTTGGAAGCATTCAGAAATGGCCAGAGGTGGTATTCAGCCTCTTTGGACTGGTTCACCTGAACCGGTAGCGGAAATTGTGGGTGGCTGCCCCAGCTCTATGCCATCCTATTTAGGCATGTTTTTGAGGCCAGGCACAAGCGTGGAAGGCGTGCATGCTGTTGTGACCCAGGCCCAAGTAGTTGGTATTAAATACAAACAGTTCGAAAACAAGCAGACTTTATTAGAACAGCTGAGAATTAACTCATTCTCAGCATAGTCCAAACTAAATTATAGCAAATTCTTCAAAACTCCATTCCTCAGTTTATCACCTGACCTTGGGATAATTAGGCAAACTGCCAAAGGCTTTTTCTTGACAAAAGTTCAGAAGCGGAAGATGCCAACAAGAAATGAACACAGTGAAACAAGAACCAATTCTCTCAACGTTGTTTTCCGGCAAAGAGCCCAAGAGCCATTGCTGGTCTTTTAAGCCTTATGGGAGGGGCCAATCATCTCTTGGCCCTACTCCCAAGTCGTCCTCTCTGCTTTATCTGCTCCTGCCTTCTGGCAGCTCTTCTCATACATGCGCTAGTAATAGGCTCCTCCTCTTCCTCTGTCTCTCTACTGTCAGCCTGTGGAGGCTCTGGAGTCCATACATCACTCCCCAATGGCCCTGGCCCCATCTCTGCCTCCGAGGCAGAGCCCTCATCCAGGCCTTCCCCAGCCTCCAGGACTGACCCATGTTCTTCCTCAGCCTCATCACTGTCTGACTCCACTGCCAGCTCCGCAGACTGCTGGCGGACCACAACACATGCCAGCAAAGCACATGCACAGAAGGCCGGGCGCATGTGTGGATGGGCATGCTCACATTTGCGAACTAGTAGGGAAAATAAGTGAATACCACCCCTGGAAATGGTGCTTCAGAATCTGCAGGTGCATGAGTATAGCTCTGTCTGTACGCTTCAAAAGATATGGTTGCTTTAAAGACGCTCTGAAACGGGCCAAGTTGTCTCCTCCTATGAAATGAATCATTACAAAAAAATGTAATTCGTAGCATTGTAGAATCTAAAAATAAAAGTAAAATTAATCTCTTCTTTGAATTGGGCTGTAATCCCAGTGGTCAACAGTTAACCATCTTCCTGTATGCATGCATTAATATATGATATATAAATACATCACAATGTCAGCTATAGCATACAATATAGTATAATGTAGTATAATGTAGTAATCATGTCATATACAACAAGAGTAATAATACAATAATATTATATGGGATAATAAGTTTACTAATAGGATATTTCTAACATGCTGCCCCCCCCAAACTTGGTTTTATCAATTTTTTTTAAAAAGAATATTATGAGTCATTGATTCATTGATTGGCTTAAGTGCAGCTCTTGGTATGTGAGAGCATTTTGTGATCATATCTGGTTAGAAAAGGAACATAAGGAAAGCTCACTTTTTTCCTTATAGCAATTAAGTGTGTGCTGCACATCGTAATACTACACTGCCCTGCCATGGATTTGGTTTTCTGTACAAAGGAAGCCCGTCTTCAATTTAGAAAGGTTAAGAAACCATTAGCACTGATGGCTTATAGAACATAAACATTTGAGATGACTCATACTTCGTTTCTTCATGCCATTTAGGAATTAAGGATTCTTAATTGATGTAATGCACCACAAGTTCCAATGGTTCTCAGCGAGAAAAGCGCATAACTCTCCTGTAATTTGAGTACGCTATTCTAATTGATTAATTGAGTTTCCTTGTAAGACGGAGTTTGGAGTTTGGGAATGCTATCCGTGTTCAATGTAATAATAAAAATGCTTGAACCTGCAATATAAAGTCGTAGTATCAATTCAGGGAGAAAGTGCAGAATGTTATAACTCAAATGGGAGACTGATTTTCTAACAACAGGGTTTGTATTTTGCACTGAACAAACACTAAGGCTGGGGAAGATTACATTAAAACTGAGCATTTATTTCCACTAGAGGTAGTCCTTGACTTACAGCGACAACTGAGCCCAAAATTTCCGTTGCTAAGCGAGACAGTAGTTAAGTGAATTTTGCCCCATCTTACAACCTTTCTCACCACCACTGTCAAGTATATCACTGCCATTGTTAAGTGAGTAACAAGGTTGTTAAATGAATCTGTCTTCCCCATTGCCTTTGCTTGTCAGAAGGTGGTGGAAGGGGATCACATTGCTAACGTCTGAATTGTGATCACATGCAATGCAGTGGTGGGTTGCTACTGGTTCGCCCTGAATCGGGCGAATCAGTAGCGGTGGCGGCAGGAGGCTCCGCCCACTTGCCCGAACGCCTCTGTGCATGCGCAGAAGCTTCACGCGCGCGCGTGAGCACAGGCACAGCCACAAGCGAACCGGTAGCAACCAAAATTGAAATCCACTACTGCTACAATGGTCGTAAGTGTGAAAACTGGTCATAAGTCACTTTTTTTCAGTGTTGTTGTAACTTTGAACAGTCACTAAACAAACGGTTGTAAGTCAGGAATTATCTGTATGCAGATCTATCCCATCTGCTCCAAAAAGCTAAGCAGGAATTGAACTTCATTGGTATATGAGAGACTTCCAGAAATTCTAAATCTGTAGAACATGAAAGAGAAAATCCAAAATACCTTGAACCACTTTATGATTGTTTCTCAGATATCAGGAGCTGAACTTAATTTAATACGAGAGGGAAGACTGTACTTGCATTTGGGATAATATTTTTTTAAAAATGCCTTCTTGTCTGATATTGAACAAAATAATCAGTAGAATGCAATACACTGCTTTCTCCCTGAACATTTTAAAAGGAAGACTATAAAGGCATATGAATTTAAACAGGGAATTTTCTAGGCACGCACCCAGCACTATTTTTTTGTAAAAATAGCATTTAGCAGCAAGATCTCTTCCAATGCTAGTGTTGATTAGCACTGATGATGTTACCTAGTTTGGGTAATGAAAGGTCTGCAAGAAAACAACCAAGGAGAATACCAAGGAGCACTTATTCCTGGGGATATAAAAATTGGAGCCATAGAATTGGGCTATTAGTTAAGTAATAATGTTATAATATGGTGGATTCTATGCTAGTTAAAAAAAGCAGAGCTACAGCAAGTCTCTCTCTCTCTCTCTCTCTCTCTCTCTCTCTCTCTCTCTCTCTCTCTCTCTCTCTCTATCTATCTCAGGGGTGTCAAACTCAATTTCATTGAGGGCCACATCAGGGTTGTGTTTGACCGTGAAGGGCCAGGGTGGCATGGCCAGGGTGGGTGTGGCCAGCTTGATGTCACTCATGTCGAGAGCATCTGTGGTGGCCCGAGCGCTCTGCCAGTGAAAACAAGCTCCTGAACTCCGATTTTGGCTGGTATAGTCTCCTGCAACCCTCTGCCAGCGAAAACGTGGCCCTCCCGAGCTCCGTTTTCATGGCAGAGGGCTGCAGGAGGCCATTGCAGCTGAAAATGGAGCTGAGGCGGGCCATGCACGCCCCTCCCGAACTCAGTTTTCACTAGCAGAGGCACTGCAGGCTGGTTCTTCACTTTTTCCAGATTCGGACTGCAGGCCTTGACATCTATTTACCTACCTACCTACCTACCTACCTATCTATCATCTATTATCTATCTATCTGATTTAAATCAACTTAAAATATCAATCCAATTTAAATTAGGTACTGTCCAGTGGTGGGATTCAAATTGTTTTACTACTGGTTCTGTGGGTGTGGCATGGCTTGGTGGGCATGGCAGGGGAAGGATACTGTAAAATCTCCATTCCCATCCCACTCCAGGGGAAGAATACTGTAAAATCTCCATTCCCTCCCCCCTCCAGAGGAAGGTTACTACAAAATACCCATTTCCTCCCAATCAGCTGGGACTTGGGAGGCAGAGAATAGATGGGGGCAGGGCCAGTCAGAGGTGGTATTTACCGGTTCTCCGAACTACTCAAAATTTCTGCTACCAGTTCTCCTGAGCTGGTCAGAACCTGCTGAATACCACCTCTGTTACCATCCATTGTGCAACATGTGCCAAATGATTTTTTCCTCTTCTGTAATAAAAATTACAATGTTGCCAGAATGTTTAAGTAGACCTGGGGAGGGGAATGAGGGAAGGTTACATTATTTCAATATGTATTTTGTTATCCTGCTGCAATTTCCATTTTTGCCCTTTCTCTGACTCTGATAACCTAGTGTTCTAATATCGTATAATGCCAGTGTGAACTTTTTTCTGTGGCATGATATAAAATGTTCATAGCAATATCCGCATTTTAGTCAGATCTGCTCATAATTGTATCAACCAGTCCGTTAAAGGGGCCACAATTGATTTCAGTCATGGGTCAAGGCTGCCCTGAAATAATCACAAAACAATACTATGAATTTACAGGGTTTTTTTAAAAAATGTATGGCAATGTCATGACATTTTATAATTGAGACCTCTAGTTCTCATAGCTATATCAGAATCCATAAGAAATTATGGAGACGGGAGAGAAGGATTGTGTTTTGACAGACGCAACAGCATGAGATGTACAAGCGAGATTGTATGAAGTCAGCCATGTAGAAAGTTATCGGATGTTCCAGTTTGTGCCCCCATGAAATTGGCACAAATCATCTGGATTTGACTTTGGGAAGGTGGTTAGAAGAAACACAAGAGAGAGCAAACAAGGAGGTAATGGCCACTCAATGACTTAACCTATGTCATAGGGCAAACGTAGATGTCAACAAAGAATCAAATAAAGATGAATGGACTTCTCATGCGACAGTGCAATGCCTCATTGGGCTCAATTTAATTAAACAGAGAAACTGCTCATATGGAAAGATTAATAGGGCAGAGGCCATAACATCATGTATAGATAGTATTGGACTCCAGCCATTACATGATATTACTTTTAAAAAGGCTAAAGAAGCCAACATGGGGAACATAAAGCCAGGTACTTATGAGAAATGTGGCATGGCTTGGTGGGCATGGCAGGGGAAGGATACTATAAAATCTCCATTCCCACCCCACTCCCCATCCTTGCATTTTTGCTATTTGTGATTTGATTTAACTAAGTCACTCTCAGCAAATGAGTTAGGTAGTAAGATGTTCCTAGATCCCGTAGCAGTTAAATAGAATAAATACCTGTTTCTCCTCCCTTTCTTTCTTTCTTTCTTTCTTTCTTTCTTTCTTTCTTTCTTCCTTCCTTCCTTCCTTCCTTCCTTCCTTCCTCCCTCCCTTCCTTCCTTCTTTCCTTCCTTCCTTCCTTTCTTCCTTCCTTTCTCTCTCCCTCTCTCTCCTTCCTTCCTTCCTTCCTTCCTTCCTTCCTTCCTTCCTTCCTTCCTTCCTTTCCCTCCCTGCCTCCCTCCCTCCACCTTATTATCCTTCAATGCTTCAGCTCATGTGAAACCTTATCTGATTTGTTGCTTTTGATATATTGGGATTGCATCTCAAAATATATAGCCGCCGTGGCTACTGGTCATACCTCTTTTAAATTTTTGGGGTTGTAGTATTCTCATCGCATCAGTGAAGCTGATTTAGAACCAATCTGATACAACTACAGCTCTTATGATTCTGCATAGCATACTGCAGCCTAAAATATCTGATAGGAAGAACCGTAGCTTTATTAAAAGCAAGCTATTTAACATAAAAACTCGATAGTTAAGAGTGTTCCTCATTTTTTATTTGGAACTCTGTTCTAAATAAATATCCCAGTGTCATTGAAATAAAAAGATAAACATGCTAAAAAATCAGAAATATATAGGCATTTGCATTGTTAAATAGAACCCAGAGGAAATTAACTCTTAACCATGTTATTGTTATTGGCCATCTTCAATCTTATCTAACTCCTCGACTGGCTCACAGACCTGTTCACAGCTTAAGAGTTGATGCTAATGAAAATAAAATAACACTAAGCTAACTTCATCTCTCCATAATTAACTTCATAAACATAGCCATAAACCGAGGATCTCCAAACTTGGCAACTTTAGGACTTGTGGACTTCAACTCCCAGAATTCTTCAGCTGGTGTTTTATTTGAACTAAATAATGGACAAGATTGCTCTTTTAGTTCAAATAAACATTGTCTGGATTTTTTTTTTTTTTATAAAAAAACTCATTACCGAGCAAAATAATCTAGTAATATTCACTGCCCAGAACGTTGAGAGAGAGATGGGCAGTTAAGAAGTAAGAAAAAAAATAAGATTTATTTATTTATTTTTATATTTTTAGTCAAAGGTTGGACATTATGGATGTTTTAATTGGATACTGAGCAGGGAGTTGGACTTCACAGCTTTTAATATAACTTGTGATGACAACTTTAAACTGGAGACTGGAGCTTAAGACCTCAAAGAGATTGAGTAATGCGAGTATATTCATTCCTTTGGAGATCTATGATCAAAATACTTCCAAATAATTCAACCCACTTATTCCATCTTGTGTTAAATGTTTAAAGGGGCGGCGGGGGGGGGGTCTTTTTCCAACATACTATATAAACTGTACGTACAGACAGACAGACATATGAAGGAGCATTGCACATATATCTGCACTCATCATTTTAGACTTTATGTTAACAAAGATAAATAATACATATTATCACTGTTACATATGCAAGAATAAGAGTTTTAGCCAAGCTCTTACTTGATTCATAACAACAACTGATCCTAGTTGTTATTATGAATATTTTCCCTGCAAGAAAAAACCCCCACCATACTATGATAAAATAGCTAAAGAAATGTTAAATCTCAGCTACTGGCTCTGAAACAAACCAGAACTGTATTTCTCGGTGTGTCTGTTTGAGAAAATGGAAAGCTCCCCCAATGCCTCTTCCCATGATAGTGACTATTTCCTAACAGCCTCAAGTGTTTAACATATTGAAACAGTTCATCTTCCTCCAATGAACTTTAATAACTCTGCCAGGTAAGACAATATGCTCCATACTTCTTCATATTGTCTGATCCTCTCAACATATCTATACTGATCTCCTCATCTGGTCAACTTTACAGCTTCGGTGTTTAGAGACCACTGAGCACAGTTATTACCATCATCAATAACCTGTCCCACGTTCTCCTTTTCATTTCTAATGCTTTCCCCCTTTCCCCCTTCAAAATCTAATAATAGCTCTTTGCCATGATCACTGATCAATACAGGTGGGGGGGGACACCTGTTCACTTCACTCAACATGCCCTGCTAAAGGAACATGACAAAGGGACAAATATTGTCCTTATCGGCCCCCCTACGATTGTAAATAAGAAGTGAATCTTGCAACATATCCTTTGGGGTAGGTTTGGCAGAAAACGACAGATAGCTTTCGAGACCCAAAACTAATTTCTCTCTATCCCCTTTGCTTCAGGTATGATCGTTGGAAACATTAATAAACACAAAGATGTGTTGGCTTTTGCAACAGAAGGCTGCAGTAGCAAAGACCCAGTCCTGAGAAATGGAGACAGTCATGAAAACCGAGGGAATCTCATATTGATTCCAAAGCTTCAGGGAAACCTAAATAATGGATTGCATTTAAACACAAAAATAGAATTTTTACTGCATTCAGGTATCCATGTTCTATATAGTTTCCCATTCACAGAATCTACCTCAGTCCTCCATCCATGTTATATCCACGGATACAACTGCCTGTAGTGTACAAGCCCAAGTCTTGTTATCTGTAGGCTGTTTTAGTAAATTTAGATGGAAACAATTTTGGATCACTGGAAAAGGGGACAGGGATTTGACTTCCAAGTATGATGGAATTTTCTGAGAATTTGGGTTGGAGTTCCAATTTCACCAACACGAATGGTCAGATTTCTTAATTGGGAACCTTGATATAGGACAATATGTAAGTATTTGTGTCAAGATGCCAAGAATGAGAACATAAGACACATGTGGTCAAGCCTTAGCTCATGGGATAACTGTTGTTCATACTTGAACAACAGTTATCCACCATTGGATACCACTACATTCAGGAGCTTAACTACTTTTCCTTACTATGAGATTGATCAGTCAAGTAGGTTGTGGGGAAAGTACTGCTGTTTCATAACAGAACAGAACAGGGATCTTGTGGAATTACAGGAAGGAATAATGTAACACAGAAATGGGCAGCTATGGCAACTTTACCACCTACGGACTTCAACTCCCAGAATTCCTGAGCCAGCCATGTGAATTCTGGGAATTGAAGTCCACAGATCCACAGTTACCATAGTTGCCCATCCCTAATTTAACCAATACTTCTTTCTCCCATCCTGATACTGCTGAAATTGCTGGATTTGAGAAGTATTTTCCTCAGAAATCTTATCAGAAATGATTGCACTTTTGTGAATCCACAAAATTCTGCATTGATAGCAAGGTACAAATTTTCTTTCTGGGGTAAAAGTTAGGATCAAGCTGGTGGGTTCAGTTTTTAAAGACCTTTTCTCTCTTTGTTGGGCCAAAAAGGGATTTCTCTGCAGAGAGAGTACCTTTTACAGGTAGTCCTTGATTTACAACAGTTCACTTAGTGACCATTCAAAGTTACAATGGCACTGAAAAAAGTGACTTATAACCATTTTTCACACTTATGACCATTGCAGCATCCCATGGTCATGTGATGAAAATTTGGATGCTTGGCAACTGGTTCATATTTATGATGGCAGCAGTGTCGCAGGATCATCTGATCAACATTTGCAATCTTCTGACAAGCAAAGTCAACAGGGAAGCCAAATTCACTTAACAATTGTGTTGCTAACTTAACAACTGCAATAGTTCACTTAACAACCGTGGCAAGAAAAATTGTAAAATTTGGGCAAAACTCACTGAACTATCTTACTTAGCAGCAGAAATTGGAGAGTGTTCTGCCCCAGCTCCAGATTTCCAAGGATATTGACAAACACCAATGGTCCTTATCAAATTTATTAAGTAGCAAGAATAAACCAAAGTCCGGCAAAGGTTGGCAACCAGCCCAGAAAACAAAATACTATAAGACTTTTCCAAAAATGCTCTGATGATAATTACAAGTTGTTTCCAGCAAGAAACTTACTAACTGCATGTGACTTAAATAGGCTAAGAGAGTGGCCAATTATCCTCAAGCCTTACTCTCGAGGAGACCTCCTCCTCCTGAGTAGCCACTCCTGCCTTTTGGCAGCCCTGCATGCCCGAGCATTGAGAAGAGGCTCCTCCACTTCGCTCTCTCCACTTGAAGGAGCCTCTGGAGGTTCTGAAGGCCCCGGCTGAGTCTCTGCCTCTGGCACCACATCCTCTTCAGCCTCCTCGCTGTCCGACGCGAGCGCAGGCTGCTGGTACGACACCACACCAGCCTCCTCGTCATCGGGATCAGCCATGATCCACACAGGCTGGTGGCAGGCCACAACAGAGAGCCACTTCAAAGATCTGTGGAAGGTACATGTAATCAATGCAATTGCATGCTGTGATCAGAGCTCAAGAGGACATACATTTCTGGTATAAAAGTGCATTGTAATATATGATTTATTCTTTTTCTTTATGCTCAGTCAGGCGGCACATCAGCTGCAGTTAATATTTGTTTTTCATGCCTCTTATAGCTCCCCTCCCTGAAATACAGGTAAGTATATACCCCCCACCCACCCATTAGGGGAAAAGATGGGTAAGTTTTCCAGGTGGAACCAGCCAGGAAAGAACCCTATACACACTATAGTTCCTGGTTCTGCATGTCTGTAATCTGGCACTTCGAAGCAGAACCGTTTAAAAATGGCATTTCCCTAAAAGGCAATTGTATTTCCTTGGAGAAAATAAGCACAACAATTCAAGACATAGAGGGCCAAGCTAAAACTTCAACAGACTCATCAGGTAGCAGAAATGATAAATACTCATTTATGCTGCAGCAATAGGAATATGGGCCGTCTTCTGCAAACAACTTTTCTCTTGCGCAACTTGTCAAACCTGGTCTATTAATTAAGCTCATTAAAGAGAATATTGGCAAGATGCATGCATTTAAAAGATCCATGGGCTAGGAAGTCCAGTCCATCATTCCTAGTGAAATGGATGGAAGTTGATTGCCCTGTATAATTTATCAGCAAAAAGCACCTCTCAGCATGGAGGTGAAAAACATGACGTCAGCCACATGATCCAGTTTCTTTTTGTTAGGATTTCATTTATTTAGAATGTCGTTTATCCCATTATTAGTTAAAAGCAGGTTTAATATTCTTTGATTCCTCCTTACCTTGATGTTTTGATGATAGTGTTTACTAAATTCTTACGTATCTGGGATTAGTTTCTTATACTGGGAATCCTTGAGAATATATTCATCTTCTCCACATTTAGCTCCTGGGTTCTTCATTGTCTCTGACCATTCTCGCCTTTGAAGCTCATCCTTGTTAGCATTGAGGCAAATCTGAAGTTGTCTATGGAGAATCTCAATCATCCAGATCATGGTTGTCCCAAAGGTGCTTTTTCAAAATGAAACCTTTTTCGAACGTTTTGCAAAATGTTTCATTTCTCATCCAAGAAGCTACTTCTGTTCTGCAGAACTGAAAAAGCTTCATGCATGAGAAGCGAAACCTATTCAAAGAAAAAAACCAAGAAAGTCCAGTTGTCTTTTGAGAAAAGCACATTTAGGACAAATCTGAAGTTCTTCCCTTGTTTTTCCTCCCAGCTTCACAATAAGGAGAGGTCAGGTAAATAACAGAATAACAGAACAGACTTTGGAGGTCTTCTAGTCCAAGCAGGAAGCCCTATACCATTACAGACAAATGGTTGTCCAGTCTCTTCTTAAAAGCCTCTAGTGATGGAGCAGCCACAACTTCTGAAGGAAGCCGTTCCACTGGTTAATCGTTCTCACTTAAATAATTAATATTTAAAAGGAAATAACAGTGAGTATTCTTATATTCAGTTTTCCCTGATCTCATCGCTAACTTTTAGTATTTTATGTGCCCTATGTAAATGTAACAGAGACAACTGCAGCATCCAGTGAGTTTGTCCAAATGAGAAAAGCGGTATGGAGCTATTGTGATGCAAGCTCTGGCCTATGTGCAACATCACAATGCGCATACAAAAGGGACTAAACTTGTGTTATGTTGGTACAGTGCTGCTTTCATCATTTGGTGCACACACAGAGAGATGCCTCCAGGTATTTTCTCTCTCAGGACTCAATTCTACATATGTGATGAAGTGAAGGCCAGAAGCTGCTTGCCCATAAAGGTAGGCCAGTTTAGGAAACAGATATTGATTAGGACTACTAGAATTCTTATTGTAGGATATAATAAGAGAAACTTGAAATTCTGCCAAAATTTCCTTCTATCCTGTCCTATACCTACAGAATCAAGGCAGGTATGGTTCTTGCATACCTTCACCAACTTTTTTATTTATTTATTTATTTAAAAATTTGATTTATATGCCGCCCTTCTCCGGAGACTCAGGGCGGCTTACAATGCGTTAAGCAATAGCCTTCATACTTTTGTATATTTATACAAAGTCAGCTTATTGCCCCCATAAACTGGGTCCTCAATTTACCTATCTTAGAAAGGATGGAAGGCTGAGTCAACCTGGAGCCTGGGGAGATTTGATCTTACTTTAATTGCAGACAGCTGGTGTTAAATTACAGAGCTCTGTGTGTTGAGCTATCCAGGCTCTGGATAGCTCAACAGAGCTAAACAACTTTATTGCTGTTTTCCTCTATAGAACTGGAATTATATTAATATTCAACTAAATGAGAGTTGAACTCTCTCAGATCATAAAACAAAACATTATTAAAGTTGGGAGGGACCTTGAAGGTGTTCTAGTCCAACCTACTGGTCAAACAGAGACCCTACACCATGCCAAACAAATGGATGTCCAGTCTCTTTTTAAAAGCTTCCACTGATGGAGCACCCACAACTTCTGAAGGCAAGCTGTTCCACTGGTTGATTGTTCTGACTGTCAGTAAATTTCTCCTTAGTTCTAGGTTTCTTCTCTCCTTGATTAGTTTCCATCCATTGCTTCTTGTTTTGTCTTCTGGTGCTTTGGAAAATAAGTTGACCCCCTCTTCTTTGTGGCAACCCTTCATATATTGGAACACTGCTATCATGTGTCCTTCTGTGCCCTAGTCCTTATTTTCATTAGAGTAGACATACCCAATTCCTGCAACTGTTCTTCATATGTTTTAGCCTCCAGACCCAACAACTTTGTTGTTCTTCTCTGCACTCTTTCCAGAGTCTTGATATCTTTTTTATTTTGTGGTGACCAAACCTGGATGCAGTATTCCAAATGTGGTTTTACCAAGGCCTTATAAAGCAATACTAATACTTCATGTGATTTTGATTCTATCTCTCTGTTAATGCAGCCTAGGATTGCTTTGGCTTTTTTGGCAGCTGCAGCACAGCTGCTGTCTCATATTTAAGTAATTGTCCACTAGGACTCCAAGATTCCTCTTGCAGTTAGTGCTATTGAGCCAGGGTTCACCTACTCTGTACCAGATTAGCATTTTTTATTTTATTTTTTTGCTTTTAAAAGAAAAAAAAAAGCCTCTGACGATCAGGCAACTCAGCTGGATCATCAGGGCCTTTTAAAAGCATTTGTTTACAACCTCTTCAAATGCTTTTAAAAGTAAAAAAGAGCCTCTGATGATCGCGCGGCTCAGCTGGGCATGTGGAGGGGGCAGGGATTTTTGCTACCGGTTCTCCGAACCACCCGCTGCCATCGCTATCGGATCGGACAATCCGGTCCAAACTGGTAGCATTTCACCCCTGGACTACATGTTAACTGCAGTTTGTCAGCCAGTTACAAAACCAGGGTCAAAATTTTCTTTCATTGCTTTTTTTTTCAACATATCAAAAGAGAATGTCAGATATTCCTTACTTTATTAATTTTAATTAATTTATACAGTTAAGTAACATGGTGAAAGTGAAGCTCTCAAACCTCTCCATTAAGACATGGAACTCTGACTGTTCAGCTATTCAAAATCGGAGTCTGAATTACATCTTTTTATCTATATCCGTGAGGCAGAATTAAGTATTGTTTAATGGTCTCTTCATATTTAATGGCTACACCGCAGGTAGGAACCGCATCATGCTGAGATCACTGTGTTGGCTAAACCAGTCCTATGCAAGTAGCTCAGAATTTCATACATTTTTAAAAGAAAGTCCACACATTTCATCATCAATAGGATAGCCAAACTGTATTAAGAAAGAAAGAAAGAAAAAGGAAGGAAGGAAGGAAGGAAGGAAGGAAGGAAGGAAGGAAGGAAGGAAGGAGAAAGAAAGAGAAAAAAAGGGGAAGGAAAGAAGAAAGGAAGGAAGGAAGGAAAGAAGAAAGGAAGGAAGGAAGGAAGGAAAGAGAGAAAGAGAAAAAAGAAAGAGAAAAAAAGAAAGAGGAAGGAAGGAAGGAAGGAAGGAAGGAAGGAAGGAAGGAAGGAAGGAAGGAAGGAAGGAAGGAAGATTTTGCTTAACCAACAAGTCCCAATTGTGCTTGCCAAATGAGTACTACTTGTACTTATGAGTGCTACTTGTATTTATTTATTCAGTGCTGTTATTGTATAAAGTCCTGTACAAAATGAAGCAATTCTCCACTGAGGGATTCTGGATCAAGAACAATCTATTTTACAAAGTGAAGGTTATCTGGGAAACCCTTGAGGACCAGAGATGGTTTTGAGTCACTGGCCCAGAGTGCCAAAACATATGGAACACCAACTCTGCCTCTCCTTCTGAATCAGTCAAAAAACCTCAACTGCAGGAGATGGTGCCATTGGTCAATGTGGCCTAAGGGCATCATTTGTCAAGTGAGCAGGCATAGGTGAAGGCCAAAGGTAGAAATGCCTCTAAATGACAATAGAGTACTAGTCAAATGAGGTGAGAAATACTCATGGTATGTTTTGCAATGGCATTAAATCAGGAGAAGCACTAGCCTAAAGCATAATGGGGTGAGAGGGAAGCATGGGGTCCTACTCAGGTTTCCATGATGTGAAAGTGATGACACACATGCCACAACACCAAAGTGTGATTTGAACAATTACATCACACTATCTCCTAGCCCCAGTCCCCCAGGTGCCTATGGGGCACAGGGCTTTGTTAAGCAACAGGTTAAGTCCCTATATGAGTAAGCAACCACTACACTTACAATGGAATGGGACAATTTACCGCAGCCAACTTGCTGCACCCAACTCGCCAAGAGACAACTCACCATGGCCAACTCACCACAGGCCAACTCGCTGCAGAACAATTCAACAATTCAATTTAATTATTCAATTTTTTTTTTTAAAAAATAAATTTTTAAAATGTTAAAATTTTAAATTATTTAAAGTAATTAAAAATTATTTTAATTTTTGCATTCACATTTTATTTTGTCCTTCCTTTGGCATACTTTTGATTAATGATTCTATTAGGCTATTTCTTTGATATTAGTGTAACTCTTGTCCCGTGGCTATAGAGTTGGCTATGGTGAGTTGGCCATGGCAAGTTGTCATAGACCCCACTTACAAGGCATTGCTTTCTGCTTTTGATTGGTGGCAGAAATCCATTTCATTTTCATTAATAGGGAAGTTACAATCCATTCATAACATGGCTTGATGAAGAAACATTTAAATCTCACAATCTTCAAAGCAATTCTTATTTAACTTTTTGTTTTTTAAATGACAGCAAATCTGAGTTTTAAACTGTGGCTACCGAAGTGCATGTTTTATCTCTGTTCCCACCAAGAAGCACAAAATGTTTGCAGTGATAATTTCCAACACATCATGAAATAGGACAAATCCTTCTTTTCTAATATTTTTTTTTTAAAATGCAAGTAATAAATCCCCCACCCCACCCCATGGTTTCCTTTCCATCTTATTTTCATATGTGATATCTCCAAGGAAATACTTAGTATGCTAAGGTACTTTCTGTGCTGACACATACTGAAAAAATATTCAAGTGCCATCTAGAATAAAGCTTTGCCCATTAAAATCTAAATGGAGCAGATGATATTTTTGAGAACTAATTCCAAAGGCTCCGTTAAGTGTGATTCCAAAAATAAATTAGAGTTACCCAGAACTTGTCATGATACCACGGATGTATCTTCATTTCCCTTTACTCCATTATATAAAGCATACAAAATCAGCTAAATAAAATGATGAACCTTAATCACACAATTTAAGCTAATGAAAAGAGTTTGATTTACCAAGAGTGTCGGAAACTCTGCAGAATATTGCTGCGTGGGGCAGATGCCAACAGTTTCCCCTCTACTCTTGCAACAAATGGAGTTTGCTTTGCTTTGCTATCTTCTATAAAGGAAGCAAACGAAGCAGGGGGAAAAAGGGGCGGGATACCCATTGCTACCACCTCAAAACTTCTAAGAGTAAAAGAAGGTGTTCAAGGACCAGTGATGATGATGTTTGCTACTCGCTAGTGCCACCACATGGAGCGTTCTTTGAAAATATATCCCCCTCCCCTTTCCTAGAACTCCTGGAAGTGACTGTAAATGATACATTGCATCCCATACTTCAATAAGACAGCGAGGAGAAGATATCTAATCTTCTCTACTGTGTACGGTTCAAAATACTTCCTCATGAAAAATGGAAAGCTCCCCTTTCTGAGAACATGATTGTGCCATAGCAAAAGCGGAGCAGTCAAACGGCTTTATACCACCAATAAAATAAAGAGACATTTTACCGGAGAGGTTAGGATGCATTACACGTTTTCTGTTTGCATTAGTTTATAAGAAACAGATGGTAAGTTTTTCTTTGGTAAGACAGGGAAAAAAAGGAGTTATAAATGAATTAAACTGACTCCCCCCCCACCTCTCCTGCTTGATCGGCTACTTGCTTCAGTCCTGCAAAATTGCATGTCAGAAAAGAAAAGATACTGAAATATAAAGTGATAACTAGGAGAACAAACTGTCCCGATGTGTGTGGGTGCTATAAACTATGTTTATAAAGAGGATTTGCTCTGGAACAGAGATGCCAACATGTGGCTTGCATACCGTGAATGCTGCCAGATATAAATGGATAAATTTATCCAAAACTATCTTGCTGACGTGGAAGGTGGAGTTGGGAAGAGGAGAAAGAAGAGACTTCTAAGCGAATTCTGTCCTGAAGATTAGTCTCTGATACTGAATTTAGTTATCAAAATTCAGTGCAAGTTGGAGGGGTGTGTGTGTGTCTACCCAATGAGTTTTTAAAAGAAATCGGACACATGTGCAAAAATCCTAATCGGCATGAGCCTTCATCCCAGGATTCTTCACATCACGTTTCTCATCTACAATATTAAACATTATTTCTCTTGCAAAGCTCTTCAGAAAGATCCATGGCTGGTCTTCAGGGTTTGGAGGTTGAGACCAAGGGTTTATGCATAGCATTTGGGTGTGCAGACTGAGTCGCCCAGACTTGGCGTGTCAGAATGCTGTCCCACAGATGGCTCCGCTGAACTCATCCTTTAATGATCTCGGTTACCTAACTCCAATGTTATTCCTATGCCTTTCCTAAGTGGGGTAATGAATCCAGTAAATAAACTGTTCTATCACCCCATTCAGTATAGACATTAATTTTAGAACCAAACATTAATCAATTTAAATTTATGCACTGATGCAGACACAATCAATTTGAACTTCTTATGACAATTAACAAAGCTTTTGTTACATCCCTAAAACACACTGACCCATCAATTACAGTTTGCATCAAACTAATGCTAATGGTGGTTCTCCCTTTCTCGGACTGTCAGCAGCCCCTACCTGATTGGTCAATTTCAGTGCAGAAAGATCAATTAATATAAATTATACATGCACGGAAAGATGGGTTAATATCATAAGTTCATTTAATTAATTGGGTTTGATTAAATGAGGTTCTTTCATTAGCCCTCTTAACCATATATACATCATAATCCTTTTACAAGCTCAGCTGCCCAGACACAGACCTGACATTAGGAGCATATTCAAATTACCAGCCGCAGCCATGCAAACCTCCCTGCATAATTAACAACTAAACGAGCTGCAGTCACTTAAGCTGAAAAGAAAACTGTTCACATCAACCTCTCTGATACTGTTTAAATTGAAGATGTCATGGGTAAAACAAAGGTGAACAGACAATGGTAATTAAAAATTAAAAAGGACAAGGGGGATTTGCTACTAATGGAAGCAAAGTGAAAAGAGGGCGAAGGGCCTGTTTCTTTAAAAAAAAAATAATACAGAGAAGCAGAAGTAGAAAATATTTATGCTGGTGTTAGGTGATTCAGATCCTGGTTTTTCCAATGCAATCTAGTCCACCTAATGTTTGTTTGCTATTCAGAGGGAGAAATCACTTATCGTCCTGAATGCAAATCTAGTTGGAAGAAATGCATGTGTGAACAGACACCATTGGTCTTGGGCAGTGGTGGGATTCAAATAATTTAACAACTGGTTCTCTGCTCTAATGATTTCTTCCAACAACCAAATCACCAAACTTCTCAGAAAGTTAACAACTGGTTCTCCCAAAGGGGTGCGAACTGGCTGAATCCCACCACTGGCCTTGGGGGAGATGGGGGGAGCAACAGACTTAAGAGCAGCCAAAGTCTTCCTTTGCTGCTCCGTAAAAGGATGTTTCACTCAAACTTCAGTTAAGAAAGAATCTCAGCCCTCCTCTAATTCCTGTAACGGTACCAAAATCAGGATTCCTTTTGGTCTCTTGAACTTTGATGCTGACTTTTTCTTCCATTCTGCATTCCAGTGGATGCTATTCAGATACTATTCAACTACAGGTATATCTTCCATTACCTCCAGAAAGTCTGATCAATCTTCAGGAATTTGGTCATGAGCAACTTAGAGGGCCTTTGTCATGCCAAAATAACAGAAATGGGGACAGGTTTCTATCAATTCAACAACGACTGATACTATGAAGATACTATGAAGATATCATAAGTTAATAATGGGGAAATGGCCTATGGGCAGGCAATATCTGAAATATTTATCTGTTCAAATAGTACTCAGACCTATAAAAAGGCAAAGGTAAATGTTCCCCTCGCACATACGTGCCAGTCTTTCCCAACTCATCTCCGTTTCTAAGCCGAAGAGCCAGCACTGTCTGATGACAATTCCGAGGTCATGTGGCTGGCATAACTAAACACCAAAGGCGCACTTCCCACCAAGGTGCTTTCGGACTGCTAGGTTGGCAGAAGCTGAGGCAAGTAACGGGAGCTCACTCCGTTATGCAGCGCTAGGGATTTGAACCACCGAACTGCTGACCTTTCTGATCGACAAGCTCAGCATCTTAGCTACTGAGCCAACGTGTCCCCTTACTCTACCTCATCTTAAATTTCCCATTGTGAAATCTATTTTTAATATGTCAGACTTCCACAAAGAGGTCTTTTCTATATTATTCATTGATCCAGGATATCATCGCTAAATGCACCCTTCTATCTCTTCCTCTCTCATCATACAGTGTTTGGTTTACTTTTTACAAAGGTATTCTGAACAAACCTGCTATTTTTCAGGCCCAACATGTGCCAGGAGATGTTTTCTGAAAAAAAAGTTACCTTTTCTCTCTATTTCCCCCATCCTCTTCTCTGAAAAAGGGTGTCAGTTTGCAAGTGATGTGGGGAAATGTAGTCCTGATTCCCAGAAGGGAGGGAGTGTATTCCAGAGTAATAAGGGAGAGTGAAGTTTAGATTGGGAGGAAGAGTGTTAAGTCAACTCCTCCCTTAGAAGTTCTTAGAGCATATTTTTAATGAAGCAAGTAGTTTGCTTTAGTTTGGTGATATTCTGTTTATAGGTGAGGAACAATAAAGGAAATTGTTTAGAAGTAACTTTGAATTTTTTTTCTTGGTTTACAGTGGGGGAGGCAGGGGTGGGATTCAGCCTATTCAGTCCAGTTCGGGTGAGCCGGTTACTCCGGCAATCAGCTGAGAGTGAACCAGTTCACTCTGACCATCAGCTGGGCCTGCCCACCTGCCCTCGCGCTATACCCACGTTTATTTCATTTGTTTGAAGCCCAGCTGATTGGCAGAGCAGAGTGGATTGCTGCACCTCAGCTATTTTTAGTGCTTTTAACTGCTTGTAATGGTGTTTTCTAACAGACGGCACATGCTCAGTGAACCGGTTGTTACACCGGTTGAATCCCACCACTGGGGGGAGGGATATGATATTATCCAACTCCAGTCTATAACACAGTCCTTTCAGCAGTTCCAAGAAAGCTCCACACCCATTGGCACTACTCAGGTGACCCTGAGGACACAGATAAACCTCCAAGTGGCCTCAATGACCCTCTAAAAGGATGCAAATGACCAGCTGTCTGCAAGGAATATAAATCCTTCCATTCCTCACTATCCAGTCAGAGCTGAAGAAGTTTCTTGGATGAGAAGTTAAAAGCCTTCAAAGAAACAAGAACATCCAGTTGCCACTTGAAAAAGCACCTTTGGGTTTTTATTATCATGATCTTAGGAAATTGAAGTTGACCCTATAATTTCAAAGTTAAAATTCTGGGGAGAAAATTTTTTTTTTTATTTCAGGCAAATATAGTACTGTTTTCCATTGAGGAGTTCTAAAGCAAGTTTAAGATCATTTGCAGAGTATCAGTCCACCAATGAAATAGTTTATCATCTGGGATGGACTAGGTCCCTCCTCCCCAGGAAAGCCACATAAATCTATTTATTCATTCAGGTCTTTGTGGCTTTTGTGTTTTGTTTTGTTGTGTGCTGGTATCGGATTTTGTATCTCAGAAATAATACCTGATTTTAAAATCCATGTGGGTATTTCCCCTGCTGGTTTTATGAATAATTAGTGTTTTTAATGTGATGTTGTTATTGTGGACGTTTATTTATTGTGCGTGATTTAATTTTTGGAAAGCATCTTGGGAGGCCCCTTTGCCCTAAATGGATGTTTTAATACATATTCCAGAAAATACGCATGAGTTCAATAAAATAAAATTGCAAAGATCACAGCCGGAATCATAAATACTATCACCCCCTAAGTGTTATAAAACAGCATAACAAAACAATCAAACAGCATTCTGGGTGCCTTTTCTCCAGTTCTAACTTTTTCCAAAATTATAGGTTTCTGCTTGAATTGCTACTTTTCCCCCTTATGATAATTGAAAGAATAATAATTGTTATATCATAACACACAATATAGTCCCCAGAAAGGATTTTTCCATACAGAGGGAAAGAGAGGAACAGCTGGAAAGGAAATATCGCATTTGTGATTGCCTATGATTTACCTGTGTGTGTGCCTCTCTGCCAGGTGCACACAGTCCTTTATCTTTTATGACCTTTTATTACTACCTTCTGTAAGAGCATAAGAAAAGAATGCATGTACTTGGCATACTTGGATACCAAGTAGCAACCTTAGAATGTAAAAACAAACAAATGAGAAGATGTCGAAAGAATTATCTTTGGGGCATTGGAATTGAGCAACAGGAAGGACACTCATGAATATTAATTCAGGTACTTAAAAAGAGCTGCCTTGGTGGTTTTTTTAATGTCTCTATGGCCCTCTTCTTGCAAGAGAATGAAATTACGAGCAAAAATGTGTATAACATTTAAAAATTAGCTGTTAAAGCGTGAAGGGAAAAGGGGTTTGCCCAGGGGTGAAATGCTCCCGGTTTGGACCAGATCACCCAATCCGGTAGCGATGGTGGCGGGTGGTTCGGAGAACCAGTAGCAAAAATCCCTGCCCCACCCCCATGCCCAGCTGAGGCTTTTTTTTTTTTTTTTACTTTTAAAAGCATTTTTTTCTAAAACCTCTTTGGCCTAAGAGGTTGTAAAATAAATGCTTTTAAAAGGCTCTGACGATCCCAGCTGAGTTGCCTGATCGTCAGAGGCTTTTCTTTTAAAAAAAGCATTGCTTTTAAAAGTAAAAAAAAAGATTGCACGCCACATCTGATCACCGCCCCCTCGCGTGCTGTTCTACTTACCTCATGCCTCCTTTTGGCGTGCACTGCACACATGCACCTCACATTTGGTGCATGGTGCACACTGCACATGTGCAGCCAGCAAACAGGTAGTAAACCTGTTCAGATTTCACCACTGGGTTTGCCTAACAGCCACAACCAAGCAACTACAGGTACCATGTTTTCCCGAAAATACAACCCACTCTGAAAGTAAGTTCTAGCTTGATTTTTATAGTGCATCCAATATAAGCCCTACCCCCCCAAAATAAGTCCTAATTAAGACTCGCCCACTCTAGAGTGCACAGGTAAAAATTAAGCTAGGACGGGGTTGGGAGTTGGAGCTGTTTACCTTTGGACAGTTGCAGGCAGGCCTCGCACATCCTGACACCTGCCTTGCCAGCCCATTTCTTCTGCAGCCGACAAGGCCAGCCAGGCTTTCCTAAAGGCCTCTAAAGCTGATAACAGAGCTCTGGATCGATCCAGAGTTCTGTTATTGGCTGCAGAGGCTTTCAGGAAATCCTGGCCTGCCTTGCTGGCTGCAGAAGTTTATAGAGGCCTCTGACAGTGAAAAGAAGACTGGGTGTGACACACACAAGTGAGGTGAGTCGACATCCCTCCCCGAAAATAAGACCTGGTGCCTTTTTTGGTGGCAAAAAATATAAGACAGGGTCTTAGTTTGGGGAAAACCTGGTGGTCCTCAATTTAGTGAATCACTTTTTTCAATGCTACTGTAACTTCGGTCACTAAACAAACTATTGTGTTTGTTTAGTGACCAAAGTTACAGTAGCATTGAAAAAAGTGATTTATGGCCATTTTTCACACTTACAATAGTTGCAGCATACCCCTAGTCACAAGATCAAAATTTGGACACTTGGCAACAGACTCATATTTATGACAGTTGCAATGTCCCGGGGTCACAGGATCCCTATTTGTAAACTTCTGATAGGCAAAGTCAATGGGGAAGCCAGATTTACTTAACAACCGTATTACTTACTTAACAACTGCAGTGATTCAGTTAACAAATGTGCAAAAAAAGTTGTAAAATGGAGCAAAACTCACCTAACAAATGTCTCACTTAGAAACATACATTTTGGGGTCAATTATGATCTTAAGTTGAGGACTACCTGTAGTTCATTCATAAGGCTGGGATGGATGGAATCCAGAAGCTTCATGCAGGCTGACTTAGTTCAAGTGTTCAGAAGAACATCTTTCAGCCCCCTGTTGATAGCAGTAGCAATACCACTTAGCCTTATATACCACTTTACATTCCTTTCCAGCCCCCTCTAAGCAGTTTACAGAGTCAGCATATTGGCCCCCAACAATCTGGATCCTCGTTTTACTGACCTCGGAAGGATGGAAGACTGAGTCAACCTTGAGCCGGTGAGAATTGAACTGTAGAACTGCAGGCAACCAGCAGTCAGCAGAAGTAGCCTGCAGTACTGCATTCTAACCACTGTGCCACCATGCTATTCCTATTAGAGAAAAAGTACGTTGGTCCCAGCAGAATTCAAATCCTCTTGCAGGAAATGAGCCAGAAGATGGCATAGGACAACTGATACGCAACAATTGCTGATCGTCTGATGATCCTATTTGCATATTTTGAAACATGTACTGAAGCAATGTGAGTAGGAAAAGTCATTATCAAAAGTCAAACAGATCTCTGTTAGCCATAATCGCAGCTGAATAGATGGAAAGAGCTATCGTAATTTCAGATGAAATGTGAAGGAACTTTATGTAATATAAAATATAAGAGCCTGAGGACAGTATTAGTGTCTCTCTACCAACTGCTCCACAATATTGGTTCTTAAGCTTTGAGAGCAAATGTCCATCAATGTGTTCCAAAGAAAGCAAAATTTCTGTATGCCCAGTATTTCTGAATTGCACAAGCATATAAATATTGCAGGGGAATATTAGAGTTTGAGATACATATGACACATGATCCTATTTCACATGTGAAAACAAGAACACACTTTTTAAATATGTTTCTCTTTATATGCATATTTTTAAATGTGTGTTTCCAAAGGTTTCTATTGCAGGTAGTTTTCCTTTAAAGACACCTTTTCATAAATAATAGTTTTAGGATAGTTGACAAGAACAAAAAAGAGTAAGCTTTGATCTTAATGATTTATGAACATACAAAATGATGTGTGGATTATATACATACAAAACTCAGAAAATTAAGTTTTTCCTGAGTTGCAGGACACATTGTTGGTATATTTAGTCTACTGCTTATAGTAATAATATTTGCGCTGGTATATTGCATATTGCATTGTTATTTTGTTTATAACAATTCAGACTAAAGCTCTAGAGACCCCTTATCAATAAAATAAATATATAATCTCTCAATTGCTCAAATACTTTTTGAGGAACCCTTTCTTCTTAGAAAGTAGATTTACTAATTTATCAACTAAATGATTCAAAACTTACATATAGAATTCTATCTTTTGGTTTGTAAGGTTTGAGATATTATATTTTATCCTTAAAAAGGCTCTCTACAGTTTTCAGTTTAAAAACTAATATTGTTCACTCTTTTGTCATTTAACTTGGAAGGTACAGGATTTTAGAAGTTTTATGAAAAAAGGACATTTATTTTAGGATTTCTTTAGATTTAACCCTTTTAATTTTTTTTAAAATAATTGTTATAATATTACTTCTAATAATGTTAAACTATAATTATTGGAAGATGTTTAAACTTTTAATTTGTGTCTTACATTATTTTTATTCTTAGCTGTGCTGAGTACCATTGTTTCATTAAGAGGTCAGGTGAAAAACCAATGGGTGGGTGGATGGATAGATAGATGATAGCAAGAAAGAATAGAATAGAATAGAATAGAATAGAATAGAATAGAATAGAATAGAATAGAATGGAATGGAATGGAAGGGAAGGGAAGGGAAGGGAAGGGAAGGGAAGGGAAGGGAAGAGAAGAGAAGAGAAGAGAAGAGAAGAGAAGAGAAGAGAAGAGAAGAGAAGAGAAGAGAAGAGAAGAGAAGAGAAGAGAAGAGAAGAAGAGAAGAGTTGGAGGAGACCTTGGAGGTCTTGTAGTCCAACCCCTTGCTTAAGCAGGAAACCCTACACCATTTCAGACAAATGGTTATCCAATCTCTTCTTAAAAACTTCCAGTGTTGAAGCATTTACAACTTCTGGAGGCAAGTTGTTCCACTGATTAATTCTTCTAACTGTAAAGAAATTCTTCCTTAGTTCTAAGTTACTTCTCTCCTTGATTAGTTTCCACCCATTGCTTCTTGTCCCAGGTAGGTAGGTAGGTAGGGAGGTAGGGAGGTAAGTAGATAGATAGATAGATAGATAGATAGATAGATAGATAGATAGATAGATAGATAGATAATGCAAGTCATTTGTACACGGTTGGTTTAAAGAATAATCTGCAACTATTTTAATATAATTGTATACATATCTATTTATAATTTTAAATATTTATATAAATATTAAATATAAGCATATAGAACAATTTAGACATCACAAAACTAATAGTTCTAACAGAAAGAAAAAAGCATATCCAAAGAGGGAAAAGAAAATTGTGTTTGCTAGTAACAGAATGGTTGTAAATAAAACAGTCAAATATTATGAGTCAGGGTCTAATTTTAACAAATCAAACAACACATGAACAGATGCTTAATGTATTTAATGATATCCCCTGTCTTGTTACACTGTGTTACTCTGTTTTGAAAGTAAGGCTTTTTGAAATTCATTTACAGGGGCTTAAATAATCTGCTTTCTCTACTAATGCATGCATAATATGCTTAAGTATTGCTAATTCAGCATCAAAAAATAAATTACTCTTGTAAGCCAAACAATTAACCTCTCCTTTGAAAGACAGCTTTCAACAACCATCAGAATGAAAATACTGATGTTGACCTCTTCTGTTGACCTCATCTTTGAAAATCTATAAAAATTTCACCCAGTGAAATTAATATTCAGTCAGGCTGCAACTGATTCAAGTTTCGTGTGCCAAATTTCAGTTAAACATGGGTTATTGGGGATTTATCTCAGATTCCCTCACCCAAGGACATTTTTTAACAGAATAGATTTTAACGGTTTCAATAGGTCAGTTTCGATGTATTTCAGCAACTTTATCATGTGCCTATTGAAGTGTGGGTGATGGTATATTCTTCTTGAAATCAGGCAGTAAGTGACAATGGCAGAACTAAGAGACTTTTGCTAGTAAATGTTGGTTTAGAAACTCTATTTTGCATGACGTTGTTTGCAGAAGTTCTAATATAAAACTGAAAGTTGCTGATCTGAAACTACCTGCAGCAGTTAAATTTATTCAGTCCTCATAATCAAGTCATTCTTCTGTAATGAAGCTCATCATTTGTCATTCATCATTTGACTTAACAAGTGCTGTAATTATAAGAATCAGAAATTCAAAATCAATTGGAGCTTCCTCCTCCTCCTCCTCCTCCTCCTCCTCCTCCTCCTCCTCCTCCTCCTCCTCCTCCTCCTCCTCCTCCTCCTTCTGTCTACATCAAACTTTAAACTGCCAGAATGAAGCCACTTTCTTGGCTTGGTCGTTGGCCAAAAATAAGTCATTATCGGTATATATTTCTGGTAGTAGCTGACATGCCAGCAGATGGGCCAGGCTCTGTGTCTCTCCACACTCTCACAGCATGCTATCCACTAAGAACCTCCTTTTCAGCATATTGGTTTTATGATAAGGTACTCTAACCCTCAACCTATTCAGGGTCCTCCAAATAGTATAAGGGAAGTCAATCCTTCAGCCATATCCTCCTTGCTTGATGGTCTCCTTCCTCCATCTTTTATTTTGATGTTGTTCTTGCATATTGTCAAGAATGTTTGTTCTTGCCATAAAGCTGTTCCTAAGATCTGAGTCGGCCGACTTCAGAGGATGTCAAGGATCATTTTCTTACTGTGTTATCAGCACTATAGAAATATGGTGCTCCACTTATTCTGGGACATCCCATTTCCACTATTTGTTCCCCTCTTCTTTGCCTTCTTTGCCACTTCTACACATGTTCCCCTATTCATTTCCTCTCCTGCCCTGACTTCACTTACCAACATGTGTTACTTCCTCTGAAGTATACCACTGAAGTTAAGGGATGATGGTCCGAAAGCTGAGCTAGATGTCCCCTTTCAGGCATGAATCTAGAAGTTAAACAAGATGCCAAGAAGCAATTCACATTATTGTCCCTTGCAAAGGTAGGATGCTTAGCAGGATGAATATATACATACGCATATGCATAGATTCCTTGTATTGTCAAATCATTCGCTTTCAGCTGAAGTAATCAATTGAATGGTTGCTAGGTTCAGAGGGAGAAGTCAGAGTAAGAACAATTCTATAGGAATAAAAAAATATTGCAGTAAGGAAAGCCTAAATATTTCCACCAGCACTCTGAAATAAGATTCAAGAATATGTATCTTCAATGTAACATCAATTTCCTGAATTTAGAAGACTGACACTCGTTTCAGCTATGAAAACTCTATATTGGCATGTTGGGATTAGTGATCCTTTGGATCCAGCAGTGTATAGAGAGAGAGGCTCAGATTTTTTTTATTTAATTCCATATGTTTGTAAACTGTTTCGCTAGGTACAATGAATTCGTCTCACTAGCTTGTTTACATATGTGTTACATAAACATTCTTTACATTTCAACTGCTTTCCTCAGAATAAGAATATTAAGCCCATTAGAGGTGAGAACACCTATTTAGAAATCAGTCAAATCGTGAGAATTCTTTTTGTTTTCCCTTTGAACCACAGTCTTTATATATATATTTAAAAGAAAACAAACCTGGCATTATTATTTCCAGTCTTAAACGAACTGCAGAATTCACTGCAGTAGGCTGTTCCTTCAAGCTTTGCAAATAATGATCATGCTGCACTTTTGAATGTTAAATCTGCATTGTTGGAGTTCTAACCTATAACAAGACATGGATTCTCATTTTAGTGAAAACCAGTTCCTCTAGATGTGCTGTTTGAAAGTGAATGTTATATTTGTGATTTCTAAAATGAGGACAGTTGTTCTTCTTTCTCTTAAAAGATCCCTAAGGCTGATTCAAGGAATTAATTTGACAAGTAGAAAAAAGATAAGACTCGTTTAATTTTATTTTTGACAAGAGAAACTGAGAATAATTTAGAATACTTCTAAATTTATTTCTTATGTGGGACCAGAGGAGTCTTCAGAATCATTTTAGAACTTCCAAATTCAAGTTTTCATGGGGGGAAAAATGAGAGTTGGGGGAATAACAAGGATACCTCCAAAGTTACATCAAACGCCAAATATCACAATATAATATATTCTACAACCTCTGGATAGCAGATTTTTTTCTCCTGTATTCAAAGTTTGCTTTGATTTTATAATATGATTTTGGGGATGCAAATAGAGAGCAATATTTCCTGACTGCAGATTTTAATAGTGTACATGTATATACAGGGGCACAAACAAATATTTGGGTTGTGGTTGGATAAAGGGAACCGTGATTTCAATCCCACAGTTCAGTTCACTATTTCCAATATACAAGTGACTCAGAACTTTTTTATTGCAAGACACTAGACTTAATCCATTAAAATATAACACAAACATGCTGCTGTTTAAGGGGGCATGGACATGCAAGGATCAAAAACAGCAGAGAAAACCACAATTGCATCACCATTGTTGTAGTGAAAAGAAAGAAGGACTCAATTAATGTTTTGTTCTTTTTTAAAAAAGGCCAAGAATAAGAATGTGTTGATCTTTCCATCATTTCTGCTTTTGCTCTAATTTTTTTCAAAAAAGTTTCATGTGGTGGTTGTTGATGTAATTACACAGAG
>NC_142065.1:154718753-154731253 GCF_059756535.1 Pantherophis guttatus
GAAAGGGAGCAAAAAGTGGAAACAGCATCGGATGGTGGCCGAAGAGGGTCTGGAAGAAGAAAAGTGAAATCCTGTTTGAGCAGAGGCACGAGAGGAGAAAAACACGAAGGAGAAGGAAAGGTGGCAATTGAGAGGAAGCAGCGGAAGAAGGAGTGATGAACGGACAGAGTGGTCAGTGAGAGAGGAAGGAAGATCCTATAAAGTGGATACAATTGATTGAGAGACAATTAGACTGGAGTCTAGAACTTAAGGGCAAAAGGAAAAACGGGAAGATTGTGAGAAGGTAAAAAGAAAGAGGAAATACTAAAAGAAAAATAACGAAAATACTTTAAGGGACTTAGAATATTGGACTAAATAAATCTATAAGGACTAGTGACTGATTAATGACTATTTATAGACTAAGAACGGATTACAGATAGAAATATAAATAAAATCATGGATATAACTGCAGATTTATAATATTGGACTTATAAAGAAAATTATAGAGATAAGAGAAAAAGGAAAGCACAAAGAAGAGTATTGAGGAGAAGAGAATAAACAGAAGGAGTTAGAGATTATACAGTCAGTCTGAAGGACACTGATGCAATACGGAGCGAATAATATCAGTGACTGTGGCAAGTTAAATAAATAAATAAATAAATAAATAAATAAATAAATAAACAAACAAACAAACAAATAAATAAATAAATAAATAAATAAATAAATAAAATAGTAAGAAATTGGAAAAATATAGATTGTGTAAAAAATTAATAGAACTGCTTATTGTTATTGATATTGTTATTGAAAGGTGGGAAAACTAGAAAAATCGTTAAAGGGTTGTTAAAGGATTAATGAACTATGAAATGATTGAACTGATTTTGTGAATGAACTAAGGTGATTTATATACTTGTATATTTGATATAGGATAAACATAAAATAATTTATAAGACAAATATTGATTGAGATTAAGAGGGTTAAAAATACATATTGGAAAGCATTACTATTGAATTATTGCAAACAGTAATACAAACTGCCACAGAAGAAGATAGAGATAACAATTAAGAATTACCGAAAAACATGTGCAAAGCTTAATTAAAATTTATTAAATGTATAATATTGTGGAAAATTTTCACCAGAGGTTTAAAAATGTCAAACACAGCAACGTTAGTCAAAACAGGAAAAAAACCTGTTACTAACCCCCCTTCAACACTTGCTTCGCTGTTAAATCAAAAATCGATAGAAAATATGTTGGGGAAAGAAAAAGAAAAAGACAAAGCAGAGCTGACAGTAAGCAGTATGCAAAACGTGCTGTAAATGATACAGGAAACATTAATGAAATCACAAGAGAAAATGGCTGACAATCATGAAGAGGTGAAAGAACATCACAAAGAAATTAAGAATGAAATAGGAGAGATAAAAGAAGATATTAAAACCATGAATGACAAGATAGAAATGATACAGCAAGCAATGGTGGAAAATGAGCAAAGAATTTAAAAAATGGAAACAAAAATTGATCAAATAAACCTTAAAGTAGAAACGGTGGAACAGAAGTCATTACAATTAAATAAGGAGCTGTCAGATTCAATCACATTTCTAGAAATGGAGAAAGCTTCATATTTTTTACGATTCCAAAATATCGCGAAAGAGAAAGAAGAAGATTTAGGTGAAAAAAATGGTTGAAATCTTGGCAGAACTAACACAAAAAACTAAGACAGAAATAAGGGGACATATAGATGAAATCTACCACGTGAATACCAATTATATTAGGAGACATCGACTGGCAAGGGAGGTACACATAAGATTCACAAAAAAGTGGTTAGAGACGAAATTTATAAGAAATCAAGAGAAGGAACAATAACATATAAAGGCAAAGAAATTATAATCCTGAAACAGATTCCAAGAAGAATTCGAAATCAAAGACAGCAATACCAGTTCCTGAAAACCCAATTAACCAAATTTAAAGTGATGTTCAGATGGCTAACACCAGAGGGTATACTTATTACGTGGCAAGAAAGAAGATACAAAGTAGACACGATAGAACAAGCAAAAGAATTTCATAAACGTTATTTTTCACAGGAAGAAGAGCAAGAAAGTAAAGAAGAACCAGAGAGTAAAAGTCAGGAGGAAGAACAAATAGAAGAAACAGAAAGGGAAAGAGAAATAAGAAAAATACAGGAAAGAGAGAGAGAAGAAAGAGAAGGAGTGAGAGGAAGAGTAAAAAGAGAGACAAGAAACACCAAGAAACAACTGCAATAAGAAATGGGAGAGGCACTAAATCTCTTCTCCGTGAACATAAATGGGCTGAATTCACCCCCCCCCAAAAAAAGAACACAAATCTTTACAAAATTAAAAAAACTGGAAACAGATGTGATATGCCTTCAAGAGCTACATATTAAAAAAGAATATCAAAAATTATTAGGAAACCCAAAACTAGGAAGATTATATACAAAAGAGAGAGAGAGAGAGAGAGAGGGAGAGGGAGAGGGAGAGGGAGAGGAATTGCTATATATGTAAAAGAAAGACTAAAATCAAAACTAATACACTCGGACGAAGAAGGTAGAATTCTGATGGTAGAATTAGAGACAGAGGAAAAACAAGTACTATTAGTAGCAATATATGCCCCTAGTAATAATCAATGTTAATTCTTTAAAAAAAATGCATAAGAAAATAATAGAACAAGGACATGATAATATTTGTTTAATAGGGGACTATAATGCTATAGTGGATAGCAAAAAAGATTATAAGAGTAACAAAACGAATAAAAAAAGAAAGAGATATTACCAAAAAAATTTTTTAATATGATAACGGAATTAAGAATGTGTGATGTATGGAGGGAAATGTGCAACGAAGAAAGTCAATATACATTCTATTCGCATCCGCATCAATCCTGATCCAGGATAGATATGGCCTGGATGACACCAGAAACACGAATAGGTTTGCAAGAAGTAGAAAAAGGAATCAATGAATGGGCAGACCACAATCCAATAACTATAAAATGGAAAGGACAAAAAAAATATAAAAGATGGACATTGAACCAAAATATATGTAAAGACAAAGAGTATAAAGAGATGTTGGAAAACGAATTGAAGGTTTTTTTCAGTATAAATAAGAAAGAAGATACATCAATTCAAAATCTTTGGGACACGTTAAAGGCGTACATTAGAGGTTTAACAATAGCATATAATGGAAGGAAGAAGAAGGAAAGAAAATGTCAACAAGAGAAATTGCAGGAAGAACTTAAAAAATTAGAAAGAAAATTACAGGAAGACCCCCAAAATAAAAAAATAAAAGAGGAATGGAATACAGTTAAACATAAAGGAAATTTAATAACCCAAAAGGAAATAGCACAGAAAATAAGAATGTCAAACAAAATTACTTTGAACATGCAAACAAAACGGGTAGATGGTTGGCCTATAAATTAAAAAAGGAAAAAGATAAATGAATGATATACCAATTGAAAGATGATAAAGGAATAATCCAACACAAAAGAGAAGAAAAAAAGGAAATTATACAAAAGTATTTCTCAAAATTGTATTATCAGGAAGAGATACCAGACGAAAAGGTCAAAGACTATATAAAGGGAACAAATATGTGCAAAATTACGGAAGAACAAGAAATGTTAAATAGACCGATAATGGAACTAGAAGTTGACATAGCAATAAAAAAACAAAAAAATAACAAAACACCAGGCCCGGATGGACTGCTAGCAGCATTATATAAAAATACTCAAGAAATATTAGGAGGATTAATGTTGGAAATATTTAACGAGGCACTAGAACAAGCAAACATACCCAAAACCTGGACAGAAGCAATAATCACTCTTATACATAAGGAAGACTCAGATCATTAATTAATACAGAACTATAAACCAATTTCATTATTAAACACTGATTATAAAATATTTATGTCAATTATAGGAGAAAGAACAAAAAGAATTCTAAACAAACATATACATCCAGACCAAAATGGTTTTCTCCCAGGCCAACAAATCAAGAACAACACGAGAATTATAATAAATACTTTAGAGTACTACGAAATATATCTGGAAAAACAAGCTTCAGTGGTTTTCCTTGATGCCCAAAAGGCATTTGATAATCTGAATTGGAAATTTATGTCAAAACAAATGAAATTTATGGAATTCGGGACTAAATTTGAAAATATGATTGGGAGAATATATACAAAACAAAAGATGAAGGTAATTATAAATGAAGATATGACTGAAAAATTCGATATAACACAAGGGGTGAGACAAGGATTTCCACTTTCCCCACTTCTCTTTATACTGACTCTAGAACAGCATTTAAAGAGAATAAGAGAGGAACAAGAAATAAAAGGATTAAAGATAAAAAAGGAAGAATACAAAGTAAAGGCCTTTGCTGATGATTTGGTTTTTATTGTGGAAGAACCACTAGAATCAGGCCCAAAATTGATTAAAAAAATAGAAGAATTTGGCGAAATAGCTGGACTAAAAATTAATAAAAACAAATCCAAATTATTAACTAAAAATCTTACAAAAAAAAAAGAGAGAGAGAAAGAATTAGAATGTAGTACAAAGTTTCAAATAACCCAAAAAATAAAATACTTAGGGATTTGGCTTACTGCAAGAGGTTCCTCAATTAAAGAAGACAATTATGATAACTTATTACTGCAAATTAAAAAAGATATGGACAATTGGAAGAACTTACAAATCTCATTCATGGGAAGAGTCGCTACAATCAAAATGAATATTTTGCCCAAAATTTTATACTTCTTCCAAGTTATACCAGTAAAACTAGATAAATCCTTTTTCAAAACATTAAATAAAACAATTACCAATTTTTTATGGCAAAGAAAAAGACCAAGAATCAGATTAAAAACTTTGCAAAATACTAAAGATAGAGGAGGAGTAGCACTCCCAGAATGGGAGATATATTACCAAGCAGCCTGTTTAACATGGCTGAAAGAGTGGATGCAATTAAAAAACCAAAGAATATTGGTGATTGAAGGACACGATTTGCAAGCGGGATGACATGCGTTCCTTTGGGACGAGAAATATAAAACTCTCAGTTATTTTAGAAGACATATATTAAGAAGTGCATTGCTGCTAATCTGGATTAAGATTAAAAAACAACACTATATAAAACTACCAACTTGGATTTCACCCATAGAATCACTTAAACATCCAAATTTAATAGCATGAGATAGGATAATCAGGTATAGAGACATTTTAAAAGAACAAGGAAATAAAAAACAAAACAAGAATTGGAACAAGATCTAAATCGAGAAATTGATTGGTGGACATATATGCAAATTCTGTCAAAACATAAAGAAGATATAAAACTAAATGAGGTACAGATGGAGCAGAATGAATTGGACAAAAATTATACAAGGGATGGAGGAGAAACTATAAGCAAAGTATACAAATTTTTATTACAGTATACAATGGAAGAAGAGATAGTAAAAGATACAATGATTAAATGGGCAAAAAATTTTAACCATACAAAAGAACTGGAGAAGTAGGAAAAGATGTGGCAAATAAATTGGAAATTAACAATGTCTATGGCATACAAGGAAAATCAGTTGAAGATGTTTCATAGATGGCATCTACCTCTGGCCAGAATAGCTAAAATGTTTCCGAGTAAATCCCCATTTTGCTGGAAATGTAACAAGAGCCACGGAACATACTATCACCTATGGTGGACTTGTCCAATGGCAAAGAAACTTTGGGTGAAAATCAAGAAATGGTTAGAGAAAATTATAGAACCACCGGTCAGTGGAAAACCAGACATTTTTATTAGGGATACTTACAGAAAAATATACTAAGGAAATAAAATATTTGATATTACACATTATAACTGCCGCCCGTATAGTTTATGCCCAGAATTGGAAAAAAGAAAGCACACCAACAGATGAAGAATTGATAAAAAAAATCTTGGAATGTGCCAAAATGGACAAACTAACAAAAGAACTTAAAGAAAAGGAGGATACGGAATACTATATAATTTGGCATAAATGGTATAAGTGGCTGGAGGATAGAAAAAATGAAGCAGAAAAATAGGGGGAAAAGATAGAAAGACCAGAAAGAAAAGAAAGAAAGCAAATTCTTTGTTGTGCTCTTTTGTTGATGTTTCTGATGTTAGCTGCCCATTATAGATTTTGCGATATGGTAGAACCTAGAAATTTGAAGTCCCTACTGTTGACACTGTGTAGTATTGTCTAGTATCATAAGAATTTATTAAAATATAAAAACTAGAAAATTGGCATGAATGATGAGAAATATATTGTAATTAAGAATGAATGGGACAAGCAGTTAATGGAATAAATGTGAAGAGAAATAAGGGGAAATATGAATAACAAAAGAAGACCGTCACGAAATAGCTGTGAAGAAAGTTTATGTATATATGTTGTACATTTTGTATTGTCATATTTTGTTATAATAATAACATTTTTTAAAAAAACCAAAAAAACAGAGCTGGCTTCAACAAACTAAGAGAAAGAATAGGAAGGAGTCCATGGATTGGAAATGCTAGAAGGAAAAACAGTTTAGAATGCTTGGGAAATCCTGAAAAATGACATTAAAAAAGGCCCAACTTTGGCTCAACAGCGCCTAGGAGAGGGATCTTGGTATCCTGGTGGACCACCAATGAAGTATGAGTGTTTTGCAGCTGCCAAAAAAGCCAACACTGATCTCCTCCACTCCTAGCTCCCAGGAACTTGGCCAATCTGTCTAACTGACCTGGTTCTGTTGTTTACTTTAGTCTACTCTAAATCTACATTTAACCACAAAGAACAAATCTGAAGTAGCAAGAAATAAAAGAATTCTTGATGTGATACAATGAGAAGCATTAGAAGCATTAGATGGGTTGGTTAATCAAGGATTCTTATAATGTTCAGGATAATAACATTATTGCATAAATCTCAACACTATAAAGTGGTATATAAATTGCTATCCTGCCAAAAGTCCAAATTTAAAGGCTCTTTGCACTAACCAAATTATACCAATCATTTTGAAGTTGGGCAATATTCTTCTACAAGGTCTCATTTGCTCACGGATTTCATTTATTTTACATCTGGCTTTATTCTTAAGCAAATGGTGACTACAGTGTGAAAGCACTGTGTGAAAGTTTGAGCACAGGAGTCCCCAACCTCCGGTCCATGGATCAGCACTGAGTCACAGCCTGCCAGCAACCAGGTTGGGCAAACCAGTGACGCCCCATCCATGGGATGCAGGCAGCATGAGAAATCATGCCCTCTCTGGTCCGCGGAAAAACCTCTCCCTGTGGAACTGGTCCCTGATGCCCAAAAGGTTGGGGGCCACTGTTATAGCACATCAAAAGCTTCAGAACTAATACTTAAAGTTTCAGAACCAAAATAAACTTTTGCTTTGTTTTGTGTGATTTACAATATTTATCTTACTTAGCTTTAACATGCCAGGTCATCATCACAGTCTTTTTTTTTTAATGTCCACTATTATGAATATTTTATTTATTTATTTATTTAACACAAATTTATATGCCACCCTTTTTCCAAAGGACTCAGGGTGGCGAACACAAGCTAGAAACATACAATAATAAAAGAAGAGTCTAATTAAAACCAATTAAAATCAAAATAATAATAATTATTATACAGGTAGTCCTTGACTTATGACCACAATTTAGCCCCAATTTTTTGTTGCTAGGTGAGACATTTGTTAAGTGAATTTGGCCCCATTTTATGACCTTTCTTGCCAAGCTGTTAAGTGAGTCACTGCAGTTGTTAAATTACTAACACTGTTGTTAAATGAATCTGGCTTTCCCATTGACCTTGCTAATTAGAAGGTCGCAAAAGGTGATCAAATGACCTGGGGACACTGCAATGGTCATAAATGTGAGTTAGTTCCCAAGTGTTTTAATTTTGATCATATGACCACGGGGATGCTGCAATGGTTATAAGTGTGAAAACTTTTTTCAGTGCCATTGTAACTTTGAATGATCACTAAATGAATTATTGTAAGTCAAGGACTCTCATTGTCAATTTCTTTCTTTTTATGTGTACGCCATACTTGAAGCTCACAGTAAAGCTCCAAGCAGCTAATGAAGCCAACTTCAAGTTCACAGAAAACAGAGCTGTGCTAATAAAACGACCAGAAGATTTTTGCTCCAACTATTATCCATTTTCAGAAGCCAAGCTAATTTCTTTCTGGCTCAGCAGTATAAGTGAAAGTACCAGGAAACCAGTTTCTGGAGATGTTGCGGTTCTGTCACTCTTATAGTTAGATTGCAAGTATGCCAGGTGGGTTTGCGAGGGGAATGTCTGAATGGATTGCAATGCTGTATCTATCATTTTTAGATTTTGCTACCTTTCCCCCCCACTCCCCACGTCCAATAGATGTCCCTACTATTCACTTATAATTACAATTGTGGTGGCTTGCATTCATACCAGATGACAGGCATGGTAGAATTCTCACCAAAGGACATTTGGGGCCTGAGATTGTTTAACAAGAAAAATAAATACACAACCAGTGGTGGTGGTGATGGGGATCAATCTTCTACCAGTTGTGATCAGAAGATTAGCAACAACAACAGCAACTACCAAGTCTTAAAAAAAAAAAAGTCTTTCCCTTCTAATAACAGGCAGGTAGCTAATCCCTGACCAGTACAGAGATAGGATAGCAGAGAAACCATGTCAAAACAAATTTAATAGAATTTCCTTTGCCTGTGGAATCCTTGGTGCTCTCTTAACCTGGTTGTTTGTTTGCAGATGTTTCATTTACTCAACTAATTATGTTACCTAGTCAGGTAATGAAATATCTGCAAGCAACTATGTTCAGAGAGCACCAAAGACTCCACAGTTCAACCCTGAGCTACAGATATTCTCTTCTATTGGTCCCAGGGGTGAAATGCTCCCGGTTCGGACTGGATCGCCCGATCCAGTAGCGATGGAGGTGGGTAGTTCGGAGAACCGGTAGCAAAAATCTCTGCCCCCCCATTGCCCAGCTGAGCCGCACAATCATCAGAGACTTTTTTTTTTAAAGCATTTTTTCTACAACCTCTTCAGCTGAAGAGGTTATAGAAAAAATGCTTTTAAAAGTAAAAACAAAGCCTCTGCTGATCAGGCAAGTCAGCTAGGATCATCAGAGGCTTAAAAAAGAAAGAAAAAGCCTCTGCCAATCAGGCAAGTCAGCTGGAATTGTCAGAGGCTTTAAAAGCATTTTTTAAACAACCTCTTCAGCCAAAGAGGTTGTAGAAAAATGGTTTTAAAAGTAAAAAAAAAAAAAAAGTTGGCCACTCCCACTCAGTCATATTACCCCACCACCACCAAGCCATGCCCACAGAACCGGTAGTAACAAAATTTACATTTCACCACTGATTGGTCCCTTTGTCTTTCAGGAAATTTATGAATTGCCCCTGAAAAGAGAGACCAACATTCTCCTTTCTTTAATACTGTGTGCACCGTTCTCTCCATTCTTGTTGGAGGTTTAGCTTACTAGAATGAATGGGACTGCTTAAACAAAGTTTCCAGAATCCTTCTGAAGCTAAAAAAGAGTAAAACTAGCAGTGATGCAGTCATTGCAGTCAAACTAGCAATGCAGTCATTGAACTAGGTGTTCAATGACTGCATTGCTATCCATCACAGTTGATGCCATTGACAATTCCATCTCTATCACACTACTGTAACACCTGCAGCAGGTTAGAGAACCAACATATTCACCTCCATAATCTACCATGTATCCAAATATACATGGATATATACACCTCCTTTTCCTACAGCGGGGAGGGGGTGTAGAGTCTTAACCTGGAGTTAAGGTAGCTTTCGGGGGGTCTATTAATTTGGATGGGTAAATTAAAGTTTAAATAAATTTCAACTATATTTTCTTTCATCTCTAATCGAGATTTAGCTTTTCATTCAATAATGTATGTAGACATAATTTATGGCCTTTAGAACTTTAACACTGTTTTTAAACTTTAATAAATTTTGCTATCTAAAATTATTGTATCTCCTTTAAAAGGAGTGCAGTCTTGTTATTTTATGAAATGGATTAATAAAATACATCTATTACTATACTACTTAATTTTTAGTTTTTGATAATTGTCAAAATCATTGAGCATCACTGCTTTCTTTCATAATTCAGTTTATACTCATATGTTTTATTTTATACATTTAAATATATTTTTAAAAAGGAATCCACAAGTTTCACTGGATCCTTCAGTGTCTATAGCAGAAAAACATAAAAAACCACCAACTTAAAATCTAAGATACATTTCCCAGTCATATTCTCAGAACAGAAAAGTTTTAATCAATAATATGCAAATATGAATAAATCGTTGGAAAAGAAGAGAAAACCAGCATTAAACATTAGCGTAGAAAAGATGCTATAAATAATTATTTCTGTCTGCAGCATTCGAAAGAGACGACCCTAAAGGAGAATTTAAGATCTGGCTTTAGTATGAAATGTATGTGCAAAAATCATGATATTTTGGTGTGTCTATTGTAATGACATGCAACTTCAATATGCAAGCATATTGTGTGTATTTCTCTCTCTCTGTGTGTGTGTATATGTATATATACTAGTGGAATCACATCTGCTATCTTCCTTTGTTTGATTGTTTAACTCTTTGTAAGTATAGTATACTCTACCGATAATAAACTTCATTAATTGAACTGTCGCACTGCCCTTCATTTATCTGAAGGTCAGGCTTGTAGAATTTGTAACCATTGAATGAAATGATGTTTAATGCTTTCGTTAACTTCTGAGCAACATGTACATGAAAATGTAACCTCAGCATATTGTGTAACGTCCTTGTTAGATCTTTTGAAGCTAATATACATTAAGCTCTTAACATTACAGTCATATATGAATTTGTTTCACCACTGGTTTTATGAGTGATAAGAATCTGTAGGTGCTGTTCAGTTAAAATGGAGTTGTAGAATTATAAGTGTCCACTAAGTGGAAACATGGGACTAACACTTAATGCATTCATGAGTAAGTCTCATTGAATCTTCATAGAGAAATGCATTGTCAGCCTGTAGAAATGCTGATATTTTGATTTTCAGTCATGGAGCTAGAAAGGAAAATGAACATTCACTGAAAGCTATTTTCTATATTAGCTATGTTTATAAAGAATAAAGTATAAACTATGTTTATATAGTGCAACCCTTTTTAGTTGGGGTTGAGGCGTAGGCATTTAACAGCAGGAGTCACTTTGGAGATAACCTAAGTGTAATGGGCTTCTCAATACTATTTGATGCTGTCAATGATTACCTCCTTTTTGATTGGTTAGAGGCACTATTTTCCAATGGCTTTGTTTACCCATGAGTGGGCAATTCCAGTCAAGTTAGGATAGAGATGTTGGATTGGTAGGTATTTCTCCGTGGAGAACCCCAGTATTTGATATTCCTCACCTTACTTTTTAATAGCTTCATGAGCTTGCTGGAAGAAGATACTAACTGGTTCTAGATGGGTATCACTGTTATACAGATTATACTCAGCAACTGAAGAGAGTAAGAAAGATGACTTTGATGAAGATATGCAAAAGCTGTTCCTTAGGCAAATGGGGCTGCATATCTCTGTCAAGTTCATTTTCTTTATTCTCTACAGTTACACAGTGTATTCTTGGCATCAGTCCCCATGGAAGTCTTAACTGGTGCTAGGAAACTGTGGGCTGTGAATGAAACAACTTGAAATTGAACCCCAGCCAGAGGTGGTATTCAGCTGGTTCAGACCGGTTCTCCCGAACTGGTAGCGGAAATCATGGGTAGGCCTGCCCACCTGCCCCGGCTCTATGCTATTCTATTTAGGCATATTTTTGAGGTCAGGCACATGTGCTGAAGGCACGCGAATGAGCAAAACACATGCACAGAAGCCTGGGCGCATGTGTGGAAGGCAGGTGCACGCGCTAATTGGGCACGTGCACGCACAAAGCGAGTGTGTGTGCGTGCAGCGAACTGATAGTAACATAATGTGAAACCCACCGCTGACCCCAACAATATAGGGTTGCTATTTGTCCAATAATCATTTGGTTTATTGCCTGTCACCAGTTTTAATTCTGAAGAGAATGATACTCCCCATGAAAAATCTCTTGTGATTTATGTAATTTTATGATGATGGGATGATGTTATCCATTCAGTTGCATCTGGCTGTTGGTGCTTCTATCGGCCAGGTCTCTCCACATCTTCTGATCTTGTACTACTTCTTTGAGTTTTTCTATGCTTTGGCTGGTGTCAGCTTTGATGGTGTCCAGCCACCATGTTCTTTGGTGTCCTGGTGTCCTTTTACTGCCAACTCTTCCAAGCATAATCACTTTTCTCCGGTGAATTCCGCTGCATGACATGGCCAAATAAGTGAGACACAGTTCTGTGTTTATGCAATTTTATATGTATTTTTAAAAATGGTGCTTTCATTTAATTAAAACTGCGAACAAAGGAAGCAGAGTTGAGATGTCTGTAACACTCCAAAGGGGAAATAAGTATGAATTTCAAGAAATTTTAATCATTATGTGACACGTGAAAGACCAGGTCTACACATGAAAGTTCAATTAAACAGATTTATTATTTAAGCCTAT
>NC_142065.1:154736253-154846253 GCF_059756535.1 Pantherophis guttatus
AGGTTAATTAATGAGTTAATTATCCAAGTAGCCTTTCGCTGCTTTAAAAAATAAATAAATAAATAAACCCCAGAATGTAAACTTGGCATCTTCTTCTGCTGCTGCTGAAAATCATTTGCAGACACAGAGACACAGTCCAAATGCTGCAGTCTCAGATTTACTGCTGAAGAGTGGGAATTGCAGTGTTTAGGGTATCTTGAAGTACTCCCAGCTTGTTTTCTAGTTCAGCTGAAGCTGCAGGCCTTTCTAATCACGATGATAAAATTACAGCTGACACTTAACCATAGCCCATAATATGAAATGTAATATCATATTATGAAATCTGGCCATTCCCCCACTCCCTGAAGCTACTTACAGAATCATATTAAATCTTCTTTAGCAGAATGATATTATGTACTATGTACAAAGGAAACAGCTCTGCCACGGGAAGAAAATTAAAGAAGACACACTCAGCCCAAAAAAGGAGAGGCTGGTACCATCACAAATCTCCAAGGCCTCTGATTACACAAGCAATACTCCTCCGATGTTTGTACTAATGGACTGGGAGCATGTTTGCCTTTACTGGTGATGCATCGATAAAGGAAGATACAATCACATAGATCAATTACGAGTGGGGCAGCACAAGAAAAAGCAATACTTTTGATTATTTGATTATTTTGATTATTTGACTTCATTTCAAATTTCTCTGATGGAGGTAAGATGATCAAGCTGCTTCTGAGATTTCCCAGTCTGGTATCCTACGGATATATCGGGACAGTATTCTCAGGAACTGGGGAATTGCAAGACTGAACTCTTCTATAAGTTAGGTTAGAGAAGCTGGCCTTATCAAAAGATCCCATGCATGGAAAAGGTGCATGAATTAATTTGACTTATTCCCTTATTGAGTTTCAATTGTGATACCCCAGGACATATTTCCTGACCTAGGAAATGATCTGAATGGGAACTTTTCAAGCATCCCATGAAAGGTTAACTTTGCAAAGGTTCATATTAGATTCCCCCTGAGAGCAATGGTAATTTTGAGAAACAAATGGTGGATTTGAGAAACAGTGGTGTGTTTCCAATATTCTTACCACTGGTTTGCAGTGCACGTGGACGCGCGCCTTCCACATATATGCCCGGCCTTCCACGCATGTGCTTTGCTGACTTGTGCACCTTCTGCGCATGCGCCCGGCCTTGAAAACATGCCTAAAAAGGATGGCATAGAGCCAGAACTGGCTGAATACCACCTCTGGTTATAATCTCTTCCTCCCATTAGTGCGGGGTTGTCAAATTCGCATCGTCACATTGTCATCATGTGACATATCGGGACTTTTTCCCCTTTGCTAAAATGGGGATGGGCGTGGCCAGCATGTGACACATCTGGTCCGTGGGCCGTGCGTTTGACACCCCTGGCACTAGTGCATTACAAGAAGTCTAAACTGTTGCTTGCTTGATATTGTTGTTTTTGGGGGGATAGTGAATAAATAGTTCAGTATGAATGTATCTTCTCACAACAGTTGTATAAAATCATATAACCCTTCCAGTCTGATGCATCTGATAAAGGTTATCATGGCTGGATCTTTGAAGAAAATATGGATATCTAAATGTAATGCACTGTTTGCTGGGAAGATCCAACACCTACCTTCTCAGGAGTTTAAGTTGTTGAACGCTTAATGCAGGGAAAGAAATACACAAAGACAAATAGAATTAATACATCAGAGAAACTGAAAGTCTACTATGTGATTACAAATTGGCTTGAGTTCTAGGAAAATCTAAAGTGACTCTTTAGCCCTTATTTTTAAATACTATATAAGTGATAATTTCCATAAATAAATGGCTTTTTAACCTTTTTTTACTTTTTTTAAAAAATTACCTATCATGTCCTGTGTTTGCAATCTTTGGAAATGAATAGTTTCCTTTATATTGTGATATATTTTGCCGAAGACATTTCAAAGATTCTATAATTGGTTTAAGACCACAAAGGATGGGGGGAGGGAAACACTTGACCAGCTATATCAGGGCAGAAAAGCAATTTTATCTTTCAAATATTAGATCAGATCAACAGTGCTGAACAGAGCAGGAAAGAAATGAGTTTGGTCCCCTCGATTTTTTTTCATGTATGTCTTTTATCAATAAATGGTTTTAAAAGTAAATGATTTTACCAAGCTTGTTCGACATTAGAACCAGAATGTTAGAATTTTTGAAGCCTCTTTAAACAGCAAGTGAAACAACCAGGAAATGTCAGAATTAACCTTCCTCTGTAGTAAACATTTTTATATATAAATAAAGGTGTCCATTATGGTATAATTCTTTTTCTTACGTTTTGGATACAGAACACATTATGAACCAAAATGAGAGTTTAAAAAACCTCTAAATCTGGCAAGATCGTAAAACAAACAGGTGAGTGGAAGTAGATGAAATCTTTTAAAAGCCTCACCCCAACTCCCAAAACACCCCTTTTGTTGTGTATGTATCTATTTTGTGCAGGAAATTCAAATGCATAGTGAATTCTGATTGGTTCTTGGTTGCCTCTGAAAAGTATATAAAGAGCGCTGTTGCCTGTGAGTTTTTGCTGAAGTCTCACCCTGTATTAAAGAGCTGTTGTTACTAGCCTGCTTGTGCCTCTCGTTATTCCCGCGCTATAACATTGGCGACGAAGGTGGGATAGAGGCCACAAGAGGCAAATCAAAAAGAGCTTGGAGTTTCAGCCAGGGTGACTGGCGAACACGGAGACGCGGCATGTCTGCCTACATTCCGCCAAAACCTTTCGACCCGACCCGAGAGAAGTGGGGATCGTATCTAACAAGGTTCGAGTGCTCTTTGGAAGCAAGCAAAATGCAAGGGCTCTCCGCGAACAGAAAACGGGCTCTGTTCTTAAGCCACTGCGGGCCAGACGTATTCGAAATGGCCGAATCCCTCTGCAAGCCGACCCCAGTCCAGACAGTCCCCTGGGACGTTCTTCAAGCCAACCTAAAGGCTCACTATGCTCCAATTCCATCCAAATTCGTTCAGCGCTAGAAACTCTGGCAAAGAGTTCAAAAAGAAGGAGAGCCAGTCAGTGCTTATGCGGCCGCGCTTCGAAAAGCCGCTACGCATTGTGACTACAGAGACTTAGACGATGCATTGCTTGAACAACTGATTTGCGGGGTTCGTGATACCCGGTTACAAAGGCGTCTCCTAGCCAAGCCAGACCTAACGCTAGCCGGCGCGCTAGATGAAGCCCGAGCACACGAGGCATCAATGAAGGCGTCAGAAGTGCTGCAGCGTCCCAGTTCAAGCAAGGACGGGCCGAAAACAGCCCCCGTCCACAGAGAAGAGGTGCGAACCAGCACAGAGGAAGAGTCAGACGAGGACGTCTTCCATACAGAAAAGAGATCAAGCGAACAAAGCCGCAGCCACGAGAACTGCCCCAGCTGTGGCGGGGATCACGAGAGACAGTCGTGCAAATACAGAGAAGCCATCTGCAGGCGTTGCGATAGAAAAGGCCACCTAGCACGAGTTTGCAGAGCTCAACTTCCACGTAGTCGAAAACCACGTGACTACCGCGACCAATCAGAATCGGCTTGTTCAAAACAGCCAATCAAAGATGACGGCGTGAGTAAATGGTGCAAACCTCAAAAGTGGGAAACCTACAGCACGACAATCGGCCAAGCCAGCACACCCGACGACGAGAAAGTCTACACGAAAGTAGAAATCGATGGCAAATCGTGCGAAATGGAGATCAACACCGGGTCGACGTTATCGATCATGTCCTGGTCAACACTCAAGGCACTCCTGCCCAAGCTTCAGAAAAGCCAGCTATCCCGACAGAAAATCCGCCTACTCGACTACCAGGGAAACCGAGTTCCCGTTGAAGGAGTAGGCACGTTCCGGGTCACCTACGGCGAGTTCCAGAAAGAGCTGCCCCTGACCGTCATCAGCAAGCCCCTTCCGAGTCTACTGGGCATGAAATGGTTCCGAGCCCTCGGCATGGGCTTCACGGGCATCCACAACAGCAACAGATCATCACTGAAAGAAACACTACTTCACGAGTTTCGGGACGTTTTCGAAGAGACTCTAGGCAAGTACGTGGGGACCCCTATTTCTTTCAATTTAGACCCCAACGTAGCACCAATTAGACTGAAGGCAAGGCGAGTTCCCTTTGCCTTAAAACCCAAAATCGATGCGGAGCTCGACAAGCTCATTAAGCAAGGGGTGCTAGTTCCTGTAGATCACACTAAGTGGGAAACCCCAATAGTTACTCCAGTTAAAGCAGATGGCTCAATTAGAATTTGCGCCGACTATAAGTGTTCGATTAACAAGGCATTGCAGCAGAGCGCCTATCCGGTTCCTATAGTCCACCATCTACTACACTCCCTGGGCCCTGGCAAGCTATTCGCGAAGCTAGACCTTGCACAGGCATACCAGCAATTGCCAGTAGATGACGCTACGGCAGAATCACAGACAATTGTAACCCATAGAGGTGCCTTTAAATGCACCAGGCTTCAGTTTGGGGTCAGCATCGCCCCAGGACTTTTTCAAAGTACCATGGAGTGCCTCCTTCAAGGCCTCCCAGGCGTCGTCCCATATTTCGATGACGTTTTGATTAGTGGCCAGGACGAAGTGCAGTTGGGCCATAGGGGTAGACAAGTCCTAACCAGATTCAGAGAAGCGGGACTTAAACTCAAACGAAATAAATGCAGGATAGCAGTGCCATCAGTGGAATTCTTAGGCTACAGAATCGACGGCTCAGGCATTCGCCCCACAGAAAGCAAGGTGAGGGCCATCCAAGGCACGCCCACCCCCAAGTCAAAAGCTGAGCTGCAGGCCTTCCTGGGCCTACTCAATTTCTATACGATGTTTTTGAAACAAAAAGCCACCGTTGCGGAGCCTCTGCACAGGCTCCTTGGAAAAAACGTTCCGTGGGTTTGAGGCAAGCGAGAAGCGACCGCTTTCAATGCAGTAAAGAGACTTTTGTTCAAGGATAGTTTCCTCATCCAGTACAATGCTGAACTGCCTCTGGTGTTAATCTGTGACGCTTCCCCCTTTGGCGTTGGTGCAGTTTTAGGCCATCAACTGCCGTATGGGTTAGATGCGCCCATCGCCTATTACTATCGCACTCTGTCTAGTGCTGAAAGGAACTATAGCCAGCTAGATAGGGAGGCACTAGCGGCTGTAGCGGGGGTCAAAAAATTTCACGAGTATTTGTTTGGCTGTACTTTTGAACTCATCACAGACCACCAGCCTCTTTTGGGACTTTTGGCTGGAGATAAACCGACCCCAGCGGCCCTCTCCCCCCGGATGACCAGATGGTCCATATTCTTTGCCGCATATTCGTACAAACTGCTTCACCGGCCGGGCAAAACCTTGGGACATGCTGACACCCTCAGCCGATGTCCCTTGCCAGACCTATTGGACAACCTGACCCCAGAAGCCCCGGTTTTACTGCTGGACATTGTTTCCCCAGGCCCCATTTCTTCGAACGAGGTGGCAAGGGTTTCTGCCAGAGACTCTGTTTTGCGCACAGTAATGGGCTGGGTGACGAGGGGTTGGCCTACCAAAGTGGACGGTGGTGACTTCCAATTGTATTTCAACAAAAAAAAATGAACTGTCTATGTTAGGGGGTTGTTTGTTGTGGGGTGACAGGGTGGTCATTCCTTCGCATTTAAGACACAGGGTTCTAGAAATGCTGCATGAGGGACACCCTGGGGTTGTTCGCATGAAAGCCCTAGCTCGTAGCTATGTTTGGTGGCCACATCTCGACCAAGATGTCACTGAGTGGGTGGGGAAGTGTAGGCCCTGCCAGGAGTCCCGCCCAGATCCTCCCATAGCGCCTGTTCGGGAGTGGGAAAAGCCAAAGGGACCGTGGGGGAAGATTCACATGGATTTCGCTGGCCTGTTCCATGGCCAGAACTTTCTAATTATTGTTGATGCATATTCTAAGTGGCTCGAAATTGCCCTAATGCCATCAACCACTTCTGAGGCCGTAATCAAAGTACTCAGAAAACTATTTGCAACACACGGGTTGCCGGACACTCTAGTGTCCGACAATGGGCCCCAATTCACGGCAACTCAATTCGAAGGCTACCTAGCCGAATTAGGCATTAGACATGCCCTATCCGCTCCTTTTCATCCGGCTTCTAATGGCCTTGTTGAACGATTTGTAAGAATGGCCAAAGAAGCCCTATCCCGACTCGATGCAGGAGACTGGTAGGCTAGGATAGATGAGTTCCTAGCAGTACAGCATGCTACCCTGTGCCCCACTTCGGGCTGCAGCCCGGCCGAACTTTTAATGGGCCGAAAGCTACGATGCGTTCTAGACAGACTGCATCCTAACTACTCCTCTGATAGTTTCACCGGGGAAGGGGGAGGACTAAGACACTTCGAAGTAGGATCACTAGCCTTTGCTAGAAGCTACACCAATGGGCCATTATGGGTAGAAGGAACCATCGTAGGAATTACTGGTCCAAAGTCATACACAGTAGATATTGGGCATGGTAAAATCTGGAGGAGACATATAGATCAATTACGTAAACATTTACCAAACGAAACACCATGTCCTAACTACCCAAGTCTTTCTGACACAGCTACCTCAAGCCCGAGTAAGCCGGAATACTTATCTGGCAACCTGGAGTTCCAGCGCCGCCCCAGCGAGCCGACACTCCCAGCTGGAGATCGCCACACCTCCGGAGAAATCCAGGAGGTTCCATTGGCAGAGCCGGGAGAGACAGGAGGTCCCTCCGACCGGCTCGACGCCTCACCAACAACTGAACTGCGCAGGTCAACCAGGATTAAGACACGCCCTGGTCACCTGCATGATTTTGTATGTAAATATGTAAATAGATAGAATAAGTGCCTTCTGGGAAGGGAGGGGTGTTGTGTATGTATCTATTTTGTGCGGGAAATTCAAATGCATAGTGAATTCTGATTGGTTCTTGGTTGCCTCTGAAAAGTATATAAAGAGGGCTGTTGCCTGTGAGTTTTTGCTGAAGTCTCACCCTGTATTAAAGAGCTGTTGTTACTAGCCTGCTTGTGCCTCTCGTTATTCCCGCGCTATAACACCTTTCATGCCCAGAAGCTAGATAATGCTGACTAATCACTTGAGGGAGAATAGAGAATGTATTAGAAATGGAATAAGATTATTCCACACTATAGCAATTTGTTTCTAACTTTATATCAAAAAATAAAGTCTGCATATTTGGATAATTGGAATGGAATGATTCATTTTATTAGAACAATGTGCTGTTATTAGTGTCTGGTTATTTCTAGCAAGCTATTTAATACATTTAAGGAAGCTCTTACAAAAAAGAAAAAAGAAAGTACAATGTACAATCCTATTTTGATTCTTATTGTGATTTGAGTGAATTTGGCTTAATGAGTTGTGTATGAATCAAGCCACTATTGTTTGAGAATGATGGTTTGTGGTTAACATTATTTGTGAATCAGAATAATATAGATTGTTTATTTTATTTAATTTTAAAAATGCATTAGCCATCCTCTATATGAACATTTCCCCAGGATAGGATATAGTGCTCTAAAGCATAGTTCAAGCTTTAGACAAAAAGGAAACCAAGTCTAAAAACAGCAGTTCAGAAAGCTAAATGGTGAAATAGCAGAAAGGAACCATGACTTAGAGCAGTGCGTGAAGCTACCTTGTACGTTCTCCAGTCAAATGTGTAAACCCTGCCATTGTTTCACATCAGTAGCCCATCTAGCTCAATCTTCTCTGTAGAGAATGACAATACAGCGATACCTCGGTATTCATCGTTAATTGGTTCCATGAGGTGTGATGAGTACCAAACAAAATTTTCCCATAAGGAATAGTGTAGTGAGTTATGAGGCAGCTGCCACCAACCAGTTCTAGCCATGGTCATGTGGCCATCATGGCTATATGCCAAAGCGCAAGGAACACTGTTATATTCCCACTGAAATGGTACCTATTTATCTACTTGCATTTTTATGCTTTCATGTTGTTGTGATTATTTTGGAATCTAATTATGGGCCTAAAATCTGGTACAGCGTATCAAGAGCTAGAGACAAGAAATTAGGAGACAATCTGCCTCCATCCCTTTCCCAATGCGTGCTGTTTCCATTGCCAAAGATCTATTACAGGTTTTGCAGCCTGACGATAGAATTAAAAGGAATGTGAGTAGGGGTGGGATTCAAAAATTTTAACAACCAGTTCTCTGCCAGGTTGCTGGGTGGGCATGGCCTACTCAGCCTCCTGCACCATGGTGGGAGGCATTTTTGCCCTCCCTGAGCTCCAGAGGCTTTCCTCAAGCCTCTGGGAGGGTGAAAATGGCTTCCCCGGACTCCCGAGGCCCTCCGGAGGCCAGAAACGGGCTCATTGCCAGACTTCTGGAACTTCTGGGAGGCCCGTTTTTCACCCTCCCCAGGTTCCGGAGGCTTTCCTCGAGCCTCTGGGAGGACAAAAAAAGCCTTCCCAGGCTCTGGAGGCCTTCCAGAGGCCAGAAATGGGCTCGTTTTCAGACTTCCAGAACTTCCAGGAGGCCCATTTTTTCATCCTCCCAGAGCCTCTGCACAGGTGCTGCACTTACCTGGTATCCAAAATGGGCTGCATGGAGACTCCTGGGCCGGTGGGCAGGGCCAGCCAGTCCTTGCAACTACAAGTTCGGTGAACCAGATTTAAAATTAGCATCTGATTCTCCTGTACCGGTCCAAACTGGCTGAATCCCACCCTTGAATGTGAGAAAATAGTTTACCCTGTTGGGAACCAAATTCAGCCTGACTTGAACACCAGAGATCTATTTATGAATTCAATTTATTTAACAGATAATCCACAGTCCTTGGAAACTACTAGCCCACTGGCCTTAAAGTTGCTTCACTGTTGCATTTGCAAGTTTCCTGGAAAACAGAATAACAGATTAGGACAGGGAGAAGTGAATGTCACCTCAATGCAATAGAAGCTATTAGTGGCCTGTGCTCAAAGAGGATTTGAAGTTCTATAAAAACAATAAAGCTTTAGATGCTAAAAAGGAATAATCAGAAGTAATTCTGTTAGGAGCTTTTGAAGAAGATTTTAAATGATTCTTGCAATATCTAACAAGCTAGTATTTATTGGCATGTATGTAAATAATTGCAGCCCTTCTAAACAACAACAAAAAGTAATCAGATCTTATCCTTACCATGCTTAATAATGAACAAGGTGCCAATAACCTGTGTCTATGTAACCTGATTTAGTTATCATCATATGAAACAATAAATTTCATGTTTTAGTATACATGACAATTGCCGTGCAGATGCTAAGATGCAAGACAAACAGAAATCAATAGCCTCCAATCTGTGCATGAATTTTGTCAACTTCCAATTATTATCTTGCTTGTGGGGAAGATCAAAGAATAATTGAGGTTCCTGGTCTTCATGTCACAGAAGGAGCAGACAATACTAATTGTGAAGAGAGATAATTCCAGATATAATGTGCTTAATCTAGCTTCTTTTGATGAACAGAAATTGGCTGCAGAAGGCATATCTTTAATAAGGAGAGAGAGGGAGGGAGGGAGAGAGGGAGGTGTACAGAAAAATACACTCTCAGTGCAGTTCAACACAGTTCTATTCAGGAAGTCCCAATGATTTCATTTGTGTCCTATCCCCATAAAAGTGTGTATAGGATTGAGGATATTTTGAATTCAGTTCTGTTCTAAGACCAATTTATTGAACAAGCTGATCTGGATTGCAACTAGGTGATAAACTTAATATTAGTAATATATATATATATATTTGTTAGTGTTATGGGAAATACAAGCATTTTTTCATAAATAATGATGTGTTGATCATTTCTACAATTTCCTTCTATTACTCAGTCAAAAAAACCCAGAAACCAAGTCAAGAACCACAAACTAAGACAACTTTTATATCACAATATCTTCCAAATATACAAATTAGCATTGTGGGAATTGTAGTCCTAATACAGGTGGCCTAAAAGATATGACACAAAAGAAGGGAAACGATGGGTGGAAGAGGAAAACAAAGTTGATGAAGGCCTCAGTTCTTCACATTATAAGTGGACTCTGCTTCTCTTCTGTTTCCCAACTAGCAAAAAGATAAACAGATTTGGCAACTATGGAAATCAATGGGAATTATTTCTGAATGAGTTGCTATATTCAAGAACAAAGTCAAACCACATGACCAGTTTGTATGTAATAGAGCTCTGAGATCAGAAGAAAGAACTTTAGATCTAAAGGAGATCTACTGTACAATTTTGACTGTCATAATCTTTATCTAGACAGAGGCATATTATGAATGGTGGGCAATATATTGAAATTTCAAATTTCTCTGGATTTTGCAATGTGATTTTGCCAACATTTTCAAATATTATCTAAGCAAAACACCTATGTAAAATGACTATGTTCATGAAAATATTATATTAAATGCACCAAATTATGCAGTAGTATTCACAAAAACAGCATAGGTTAGGCAAATTTGAAAACAGAAAAGCATGTTTGGAGGAATATGCACTAAAATTTAAGTGCCTCCTTTTTTTTTTAAATTCAATGAAGAGAATCAGACATAGTTGCAAAACAGAAAAACTGAGAAAATCCAAGTTGATATATTGGCAAAAGGAACAATCTGAAGAAACAAAAACAGACAGATTTGTCTATTCCTAATGTACAATAGTTTAGAACAGCATCTAGGAGACTCTCTTGATTTTTAAGAATATCTTATGTGGTGAGTTGAACCTCATATAGGAGATCTTATACATTGATTGAAGGAACAAGGGAATGATAACCTTTCTTAAGAGCGAATGCTTGTTCACCTGTTCTTTTACATATTTTCTGAATCTCAAATCACTGGATCAAATTCCCTGCTCTGGGATTGGGTGGGAAGCAGAGGTGGTGTTCAGCCGGTTCAGACCGGTTCACCCAAACTGGTAGCGGAAATTGTGAGTGGTCCCGCCCATCTGCCCCATCTCTATGCCATCCTATTTAGGCACATTTTTGAGACCGGGCGCATGCGCAGAAGGGCAGGTGCATGTGCGGAAGGCAGGCATGCACATGAACCGAGCGCACGCACACACGAAGCAAGCGTGTTCATGAGCGGTGAACCAGTAGTAACATAATCTGAAACTCACCGCTGGTGGGAAGGGAGGGAGGGAGGGAGGGAGGGAGGAAGGAAGGAAGGAAGGAAGGAAGGAAGGAAGGAAGGAAGGAAGGAAGGAAGGAAGATGTCTTCCCAATCAACAAATGATTCTGAGTCAGAGACAACCACAGGAACAAAGATTATAATCAAAATAAGGAAAGTAACATTGCACTGTAAATTTGATCCCATTCGTGCACACAAGCAAGGATACATAACCAAGAATGGGAGAAACTTGTGTCACAATGATGAATATTTCTTTAATAATTTGCCTCAGCCTTAATCACATTCCTCATTCAACAGGCAGGTTAAAAACAAACCAACCAAAAAAAACATAATAACAATAATAGCAATAATTCAAACAAAAAGAAGACAACACATATGAGAAACTCTCAAAATCAATAGACACCCACTACAAGAAAGGAAAGAATCCCATTGACTAGGCTCCAAAGAAATCCCAAAGTGTATCAGAACTCTATCTTAAAAAAAATTAACCACACTAAAAAAAAAAAGTCCAAAGAACTAAAAAGTTTTAATTTCTTGTGATTATCAAAACTTTTTCCCACTTCAATACAATTAGAAAAGATTTTCCTATGAAGACAGTCTAGCTCAATATATAATTAAATTGGAATGTGGCAAAAATACAATAAAATGAATTCTTCACTCGCAAACAAAATAAAAGAAAGTGGAGATCAGGAAGCTGGGTTACACAGGCAGACAAACAGTAATGAAAACTCAAGGCCACAAGATGCGGGGGGGGGGGATTGAGTAATTGCATAGGTCATCGATTTTAATACAAAGCCGGACTTTCTGTTTGGCCCATCATCATCACTACAGGATCACCTACTGCTTCCTGAGTGGGGAACAGATGACCTCCTCATCTTCTTAGGCCATTGGACATGAACCTCCCACCCATGTTTTCTAGCTTTGAATCAAATGTTCTGTTTTTCAACCTCAACCATCTCAGCTTTTGTAGTAGAGAGGCTTCAGGACTTCATTTCAATCTAACTGTAGCTGCACCTGATATTGGCTGCAGAGCCTGGCATTCCCCTTTTCTCAAGTGACTGATCACAGTTCAGTAAAGCTGTTTTGTTGGACATAGGGATGGGTAGGGGCAGCTGCTATGTTCTCTGCAATTGATCCATTATTAACTTAATGAAAAATCCTCACCCCTCATGTTTTGTCCCCTCTAGGGCCTGATAATTTCACCCTGGACTGTGGGCTGCCATCTTCTCCAATATTTAAAAAAAATAATCCTGCACTCGTTCCAGTAATGACCCATTAAATCAATAAATTGTCCTTACCTCTAGAAATTCATGCTTCAGCCAACCTTTAAGAGAATAAGAAATGTTCTGTTTTAGTATCAAAAGAGAAAATATGGGAGTGGGATGGAACAAAGATATCCATATGAACAAACATCAGGGAAAGGGAAAGGGAAAGATCATGGACTAGAGAGGAAGGAACAATTCCTAAATGGTATAGACTGGTCCACACAGAAGCCAACCAATGATAGGAAGGGCAAGAAGTAGGAAAAGAACCAATCAAGTCTTGCAATGAGTATAGTCTGGATGGAGCATTGACTCTACCCTATTGTCAATCCATTACAATCCAACTAGAATTTCTGATGTTGTCTTAAGAAGCTGAAGGCAGCAGCAAACAGCTTAGCCGGCAGTGTGGAATTGCTTTGTGGGTAGGAAAGGAAAGGCTAAGCTTTTGCCCAGGCCTCCTTTTTGATGGTAGAAAATTCACTCCTAGTTCATGCTGAAATTCCATTGGTGGCAAGGAAACCTGTTATAGAAAGGTGGTAAAAAGAGAAACCTTTTGTAGTTAGGTAGATTTCCAGAAAGTAGGAATGCAGGAAGATGCAGGTGGAAGGGCAAAATTAATGTTTTATAAACTTGGTCTGGATTGGAGGGAAGGAGGAAATGTGTGTAGAGTGCAACAAGCAAACCCCAAAGGGGCATATGTGCACCTAACCTATTGTATGCAGGGAGAATAGAAATTCAGGAAGAAGGAGAGGGATAAACATTCCAATATTTTCCTTTGGGGAATGATGGTGGATCATGGAAAACTGGATTGTGGAGAAATCTGGAACTGAGTTGAGGGGAGGAGCAAAAAGCTGGCTAGCCTTGAGTTACCGATGGAGAAGAAGTGGCTGAAAGGAGTTCCTCCCTAAAACTTCACAGTGTTTAGTATTGTGTAGAGAGTGCTTTAGTCTGGTGAGATTCCTGCCTATAGGCAAGTAGCAATAAGCATATTATTCTGATCAACTACTTGTGTCGTTTCTGGTTCCTTGGCATGAAATGGATGTTTTCTTATTCTGTATTGTACTAATTGCTTTTTGTTTATTGAATTGTACTACTGTGCTGTTATTCGGGTTAACAGTTCTATATATTACTGTGTGGTGGACATTTTACGTTTGATATTTTTGTAAGCCACCATAAGTAAAGCTTTGGTGATTTCTGATGTTGATGATGATACAGTTTCAAATTTGTTGATTTCCGAACCTATGGATTGAAGCTAAAATGTAACACTCTTCCACACGCTTCATTTCATTTTATTCAGCACGGATTATTTCAACGCATTTGTATAGGATGTTGCAGGAAATTATGAAGCGTTCTGGAAGAATGCTGCACTAAAGGGAGATTTCAGTTTGCTGTCCTTGCTATATATAAAGAATGCAGCCTTAAATATGGAAGCAAACCACAGGATGCAAAATCCACCAGCAGTGCAGATAGCAACAAATGGGACTGTAGAAAAGTTTTAAGTACTCTTTGAACTGGTTTCTTAGCAGAGCCATTTCAGACATCTCAAGAGGCTATAGGTAGAGATGATTTATAGGTGGTAAGCTTCAATTTGGGAGGCCATCAGCACCTTCTTTGATCTGGACTTCTACAGATTTGTTTCCTATGTACTCAGTGAGTAATGAGTGATTTGCTATTGATTTGTCCACAGGCAGAAGAAAAGTGGATTGGTACTGTAACTCCAAAGCGAATGGGAACTTCGGATGCATGGCAAAAGAAAGCAAAACCACCAAGAGGGAAACATTTACAGCTTTTCTAATCTATTTTAACTCTTGTCCTCAATTTCCTCCCCCAGCAACATGATTCAGGGGAAAGCTTTTAAGAATTTCAAACTCTACAAAATATCCGTCTAGTAGTTCTTTTTGCGTGTTTCACATGCCAATCAATTGGAGCAGCAGACTGATATATATATATATATATCAGCAGACTTATATATATATATATATATATATATATATATATATATATATATATATGTGTGTGTGTGTGTGTGTGTGTGTGTGTGTGTGTGTGTGTGTGTGTGTTTACGAAAACAAATATATGTATGTATGTATGTATATAAATATATATATGTATATATATATATGTATATAAGGACTCATTCATTCAGAATACTAATTTGTTTAAAATTTAACGATATAAATCCTTGTGTAAGTGGGTACTTAAATATAATATCAACCAAATGCTCATTTTGGAGAGAGAAAGGTGAAAAGATTGCCACAACCCAAAAGGATCAGCTCTCAGATGACAAAATCATTCCCTAAGAATATACTTCTTCTTTTGATGTGATGCTAATTCTGACCGCTGATATTCCTGAACTCATTGTAAGGGTTAAGACTGAAAATTCCCATCCATTCCTAAGTTATATTTAGTACAGCCTGACCCTGTTTAATAAAACATTTCAAGCAATTTCCAACAACTTGGATTACCATTACTTTTTACACTGAGTAATTATATATAGCTCCATGTTTACTGTTACAGAACTCTGTTTGTATATATCAGTTGTTCCATAGAGCTGTCATGGCTTCATCAGATCCTGGTTTGGAGGAGGAGGAGGAGGAGTTGGAACTAGGACCGTCTGATGAAGAGGGCACAATCCTCTCCAAATGAGTGGAGAGTCCAGGGACTCAGGACGAGGCACTCCCAGGGCCATCTGTCAGTGAGTGGGGGCAGCTGACCAGATGGAGAGCTGCCTACAGGAATGGAACACCTGCGGAGAGCCAACAGAGATGGCATGCTCCATACCACCTCTGACAAGGAACAGCTTCTCCCCTACCAATCTGCAAGCGAGGAGAACAGAGCATGGGGAGGCACAGAGGAGGTCAGCAAGGCTGCTTTCAAGGAAACAGCCCTGGCCTCTCCTCACAAGGAACAGCTAGGGAAGCCAGGAAGTGATTTAACCCAATGCTGGGGGAAGGTTTGTTTGTGAGGGAATACTTACCTTGTTTTGATGTGCACCTTCCTGGCTTTCCTGGATCCTGGATTCTTAAACTTTGGACTGTGGTTTTGGACTCTGAACCTCAGACTTTGTGGACTTTGGACTTAGCTCTTGGACTTTGGACTCTTGGACTGTGCTTTGGTTGTTGGAACTCTGGACTTGTGGGTATTGTTACTTTCCTCTTTGCCTTGTGGGTCAGCGAGGGCTTAATTTGTGGACCCCGGGAATCCAGATTGAGAGAAAACTGAGGCCTGGGGGAGAGCTTCACCAGCACCATTGTTGGGTTATTTGACACTGTGATAAGTGAACAACAGACAGGCCCTAGTTAACCTCTGCCTTGCCAGTTTGACTTGGATCAGAAGACATCTCTATTAGAACAGTATATCAGTTACAATGAAAGTACCCTGCCACATGTGAAGTTTATAGGTTGTGCATCTATACTCATGTGATGTGACAAACAACCAATCAACTTGAATTTAATGCTCCTTTGTGTGCATCAGAGGCCACATCTAGATAAGGAAGTTACACCATCTGAAAGAAGTTCTAGGCTTCTGAATTCTTATTATGTAATCAATGTTGGACTGTTGAGCTGATTTCTTTCTGGCTGGATTTTTTGTTTACTTTTTCATTTTGGTTTTTATTTATTTATTTATTTATTTTATTTGTCAAGAACATATTTGGTAATAAGTATAAGCATGGATTGGATACATAAAACAGATACACATAGAAGAAACATTAGGACAGGGACGGTGGGCTCACTGGTGTTCTTATGCATGCCCCTTTTAATCCCCTTTTAAACCCTGACACCCAGTCTCCCTGTTGGAAGGAGCTGTTGCCTCATCATGCCTTTTAGTACCTCAAGTTTCAAGACCTTCAGTGTAAATTATGGCCTGACAGCTTTTCAGCTTCTTCTCAGTAGCCCAGACAAGACTGGGTGTGAAATTGACAAGTGTTTTGACAGTCTTCCTCTTGTCTTCATGGCTGACGACTTGGAATGCATAGAATCAGACTGCTGTTTGTTTTTATTTCTGTTTCTTTTGTGTGGAATAGGGCAAAAGACTCTTTATTGCTTCAAGACTAGGGCAGGACAGTAACTCCCCCCCCTTATTCTCAGCATTTCAGGTCAGTAAAGTTGAAGATGAATTGCCTTCAAATATTTCTGACTGTCTAGGCAATGGGCATAGGGAAATGGTGAGAGTCACAATTGAAATTACATTACCTACAACTCATTTTCCAACATTCATCATTAAATATATGAAAAGGGTGGAAAAATTAACCAAGTAAGACAAGCAGCCAAGTTCTATCAGTTGGCTGAATATACTTGACAGTCTATTGTTCACCAGGCAAGACATTTTGAAGCTAAAACATAAAGATCATGCTGAGTTAATATGACACATTGATGTGGAACATGTCAACTAGCTTAAATCAACTCCTTCTGACATCATATGAGTGCATTTTGAACCTCAACTGAGCAGTAACATTAAGACAAGGCTAAATGTCCTAAAAATCTTCACTAAGAAGCAGTGCTAGATAAAAGACAGTTAATTATTTTCACAGATATTTATGACCTCAAAGTGTCTAAATAAAATGTAGCTTTTAAACTCTTATCCAAGTAAGCTCAATGATTTTAACTGGTCTTTTTTACTTTGTATTGATAATCTATAAAGAAAAACATACATAAGCACAATTTGTCTTACCATGGGCAATACCACAGATGTAATTTCTAAATGGAAATAACACCTTGCAAACTAATGATAAACTCACTTTTTGCAGGCAGAGTCACCTTGAGAGAGAGAGAAAGAGAGAGAGAGACAGATAGACAGAAATGTTCCAGAAATGAGAACTAGGGTAGTACACCAGATTGGAAGAGTTAAAAATGAAACATGTACATGGTTCTGCCCACAACAATTGTCAGTACCTCTGTAAATCTGGTGTCTTCTCTTGGAATTTCAAGTGAGCCCAGAAAAAATATGGCTTCTTGGAGTTGCCAATAGGTAGAATGTGATCACCCCTATATGTTCCCCATCATTTTCCTCTTTCAAATCCAAAACACTTCAAATTCAATTTCTAGTCCTATGAACCCCATTTGAAAGAGCACATGAGCATCTCTTTACAAACTAAGCTATACAGCAAAGAAGAGATTCCACCATTATACGCCTCAAAATGTAATAGCTGATAAAGAGTAGACTTTCTTGAATGACAGTTTTGGCATGCATTATCATACAATTCCCATATCAATTACATTTCTCAACCCAGTTTGAGTACAGCAAGTGTTTAAAACAATGCTATAGCTGTAGTGGGGGCTTGCTTTGACTACCAAAAGCTTCTGAATGCATTTCAAAATCCTGGTTTTAGCATACAAAGTCTTACATGGCTTGGCTCCAGCCACCTTCATTCATTGCAGCTTTTATGTTAAGTCAGGTTAATGCTTATCCTACTGGATTCTGGGTCTTAGCAAACATGGTGCTTTTCCAGACTGTGTTTTGGGAGATGGTGGCTGAGCTATTGCATTGTTATATGCAAAATTGGGTTTTGCATATTTTTACTGTTATAAACCTTTGGGAGTCCATGAGGCTATACTGCTAGCAAAATCGTATCAGACATGCTCACTTTCATACCAAAGCTGGAATGCCACCAGGACTTCTGTGATGCCCTTTAGTTCTGCTAGGGCTAGGTAATATTACTCTCCATACAGTATGCCAATGGTCTCCACCTCTGGTCCCCAGGATCCACCACTGCCAATGGTAATGGCATAACAAGAGATAGCAATAGTTGTTATATTTTAATGTGCAACGTTTCCTGTCCTATGAGGGCTCATAGATGGAATATAAGGATGTGTGAAGGGACCCAACCGTTATGTAAGTAGAAACATGACAAAAAGAATCTAGTGTTAGTGTTTCTTTCTAAAGATAGGAAAATGAAATAAAGAATTGGGATCTTCTGTTCCCTTTGCAGAATTAGGACCTCAGTTCAATAGCTCCTCTCTGGGTAGTGTGAAAAGAGAAGACAGCAGTTGGTATTTTATATTTTCTGCCTATGGGATGAGAGTCAGCTTTTGTTCTCTGAACTTCATGCATACCCAACAAAGGAAGCTTTGGTTGTACAGGGTTTTTTTTAACCCTGAAAAGAAAGGTACAATTGTAAACAAGCCAACCTTTGGAAATGAAAAATGCATGGGAATTTTCAAGCCATCGTTGTTTGCCTTGTTGGCTCTTAATTATGATACGTACTTTTCCTTGGACATAGAAGAAAACATGGACTCCAAAAAGTCTTAACCACTAGTGCCTAGCCAGCAAAATGGTGCAGAGAAACAGTCATGAACCAATTGAAAAATGCATGCTCACTTTTAATGTTTGACTTTGCTATTTCCCTTAAAAAGAAATCTATATAAATTTATATGGGTTGCTCTCACGCTGTTCTCGGAGAGTTTGAAAACAGCTGTTCTACTGCCAGTGGACTTTGACCGGGCAGATTGCAAGGCTCGATAATCTGTCTCAGCTTCAGGGTTAAGTGATGGAATTCATTTAAATGCCCCAGAAGTAATCATCCACAAAGAGTACATTATTTCTCTTTTATGAATTTTCAAACCTAATACTGATGGGTGGCATGCAATTAAACCTGATCAATATGTAATTTAGGTGGGCTGACATGTTTTCAAATTCTCAGAATATAGATTCTTTCAATATTGCAAGAGCTTAGTGAAATACTTAGCTCTTATAAAAAGAGCCTGGGCATTTTAGTACAGTACAAACGACCAGGATGTACCTATTGGCAAGTTAAATGGAGCTCCATTCGAATGAATAACCCGAAAGCTGGACCCCAAACAAATCCTTCGTTTGAAGGTCAAGGCTTTTTGTTTTGGCAAAGAAGAGGATAGTTGATCTATTGATGGGGATGGTGGTAGAAATCACGTTGGTGTGTGCATGAAAAGGTCTAAAAGTAGAATGGTTCAGTTTGAGAAGAGGTAGTAATAATTCACATGGCAGCATTTCTAATGCTAGGAATGTTCCATTTCATATTTAATGTAAACCTTCCTTTGCATTGTACTAATGAACTAGGGCTGTATTACAAGGTCATGGGTAGCAGTCTCTGGAATAGCTAATTAACTGTAACCCACAAAGTAAGAATTACACTGGAATGTGTATGATCTGATGTAACTTTATTTTAAAGTTTGTGCTGCAAGCAGTGGTGGGATTCAAATAATTTAACAACCAGTTCTCTGCCCTAATGACTGCTGGGTAGATGTGGCTGGATGGTCATGTGACTGGGTTGGTGTGGCTAACTTGATGTCACTCACATCGAGGTGGCGTGTCACCTGGACTCTACTTGCCCTTCCTCTCCCAGCCATTTCTTGCCTCATCTTGCATGTTATGGTGAGAGAGGAAGCTTCTTCAAAGCCCGCTGGCAGGCAAGGCCCAGCAGCTGTGGAGAATGCAGGTGGAGTGGGGGCAAGATGCAGGCTGGCAGGCAGCCAAGCGGTGACAGCTCAGCCCTGGCTTGCCTTCCCCTCTGCCACCAGCCATGGGAAGAAGATAAGGTCACAGGACAAAAAAAGAGGCAGTCATGGGAGAAGAAGCAGGGAGAGTGAGTAAGGGGCCTCTAAAAGAGGGAAAATGGGGCAGAGGTAAGCGATTCAGCAAAGAGTAAGACAGTCCATGGTGGAAACATGTGGGAGCAAGTAGGACAGTGTGGGGTTGTGTCCCATTAGAAAGGCAGGAACTGGTGCATCCCTCAACCTGAGGCAAAGGGTGAGCGGGTGGCATCTGCCTGGAGGCCCCAGGGAAGGCCAGAGCCAGGGACTAGTGTGTCCCCTGATCCAAGGCAAAGGGTGAGTGGGTGGCATGCAGACAGAAGGATGGTGAGAGCCAGGCCTGAAAGGCAGCTGAGCCTCGTCATGTCCAGCCCGAGGCAGCCCTTCGGCCAAGCGCTTTACCTTTATGGGTAACCATGGTGAGCAGAGCGAGCAAGATGCAGAGATCAGCTGGGCTGCATGGCCAGCTTGGTAGGCTGTGGCGAAGGCAGGCAAATGGGCAAGGTGCGGAGATCAGCTGAGCCGCGTGGTCTGGGTGAGTGATCAAAGGAGTCAGAGAAAAGCGTGACTCTAGCCACCGGACAAGGCAGGTGAAGTGAGATAGGGTGGGGTGGGGTGGGGCGGGGCAGGGTGGGCGGGGCCAGCTAGTGGTGTGATTAGCCAGTTCTCCGTGCACAATTTTAACAACCAGTTCGCCCAAACTGGCTGAATCCCACCTCTGGCTGCAAGGTTCTAGCATATTCTCTCCATACATCTTGTTAACAGACTCGTGCTAAAAACAAGAAGGATAATTCCATAGACAGAAAAAGAGAAAATGGCATCCTTTTATAAAACCATCCCATTTTATTTCATGTAGGTATTGTTTGTTTATTTAGTTTAGATTAGTTGTATGTCACTCATTCAACAAAAATCTAGTCAAGTCCCAATACTATCAAAATATTACAATTATGAACTGACAAAAATATTCTTAAATGATAGTTTTTTTTCCTATCATCTATTCTCCAAAATTTGATAAAATAACTGGGTCTTCCCCTGTTTCTGCAAGGGATAGAGGGAGGGAGGGAGGGAGGGAAGCAGAGAGGGTGGGTGGGAAGGAAGGAAGGAAGGAAGGAAGGAAGGAAGGAAGGAAGGAAGGAAGGAAGGAAGGAAGGAAGGAAAGGAAGGAAGGAAGGAAGGAATCTTAACTTTGAAGGAAAATAATTTCAAAGGGGTTACATACTGTCTGCCCAAGCTTTAGTATTAACTTTTAAGAGAAAAAGAAAAAGGAAATGTAAAATGATTTTAGTAATCATCTCCCTTTATTTATATTCTGAGTTACAGAACAATAAATATTACAAAAAAAAAAAAAAGCAAAAACACTTCATCCCAAATCCTGAATCGGTATATTTTCAGCTTCTGAAAAATATGCAAGATTGAATCAATAAATGCCAAAGCTTATTAAAATTAAAGTGCAATCTTGAGTTTTTATGTGTATCATTCCTTGAAAGAAAAGCACATAGGGGAAGGACATGCAAAAATATAAATAAAGAAAGAAGAGTGTTCAGCTACTGACACCTATATATCCTACCAGAACTGAAATTGCCTAAAACATTCCAACTCCAATTTTTAACTTGAATGCTACTTTTTTTCATTTGGTGTTGGCTTCAAGCATATTAACAACCAAAGTTTTCATTCAGGAATGAAATCTCTTTCTTTAACATGTGATTGTCCTAATCTAAGATAAATAAAGCTTGACTCTGGAGGACACAAGTCCTGCAGTTCAACTGAAGTCCAGAAGCTCTGTAGGGCAGCAGGATGGAGAATGATGTTCTCAGACTACTCACTTCTGCCTCCCCTAAATTATTGTTTTCTAGATTGTTTGACTACAACTCCCATTATCCTTGGCTAGCATTCTGAAGGTGTAGTAAACCATACTTCTAAACAGTTGAATTCAGTCTCCCATAGCTTGTTCTCCTGTTGGAATGGGACAACTTGCCACAGCCAACTCTCCATGGCTGCAGCCAACTTGCCATGGCCAACTCACTATAGCCAATTCAGTTCAGGATAACTCGCCACATCCAATTCGCCATGGGATAACTTGCTGCGGCACAATTTAACAATTCTATTTAATTATTTAAAATAAATAAAAAATATTTTAATGTTTTCAATTCACTTTTCATTCTGTCCCTCCTTTTGCCTCCTTTTTTTAATGATTCTATTCCACTATCTCTTTGATATTAGTGTAACTTTGACCTGCAGTAAGTTGTCCTGCAGCAACTCGACTGTGGTGAGTTGTCCCACAGTGAATTGGTCATGGCAAATTGGCCATGGCAGGTTGGCTGTGGTAAGTTAGCCATGGTGGATTGGCTGTGGTGAATTGTCATAGACCCTCCTCCTAATGTGTTAAACCAATTTCCATAATTTTCCAACCAGCATGGCTAAAAGCCAGAGATTTGGGGTGTTAAAATCAAGCACATCTCAAGGCACCAGATTGAGAAAAACTATTCTAGTAAATAAATTGTATGATTTCCTTTTACATGAATATATAATATTTAAATATGACGATGAAATTCATTTATTATGTTTTATGTTTTACACTGTCCTTTATTCTTTTTACCTCAGAATCAGAATAGGAAAGAATCATGAATGCAAGACTTCAGATTAAAACATCTAACACTCCTTAATATAATACACTTGTTACAATAAAATTGCTCAGTGTCTTTTAGGATTTTCAAGATTCCAAATAGAGAACCTGGTTTGATGTTCCAAAGAATGTTTTTAACATCCTACCTATAACATTTGGTGATAGAGCTTAACTTCAATCCATATTGGGTCCTGTTGGTGGGAACTTCTCATTCAGTTACTGTAAGCATATAAAGGAATGAGCAAATGACAGACATTCCCTCAAATATCTTTCTTTTTTTTTTTTAATATATATATCAGGGGTGAAATCCAGCAGGTTCTGACAGTTCTGGAGAACCAGTAGCAGAAAGTTTGAGCAGTTTGGAGAATGGGCAGTGGAAATTTTGAGAAGTTCAGAGAACCGGCAAATATCACCTCTGGCTGGCCCCAGAGTGGGGTGGGAATGGAGATTTTGCAATATCCTTCACCCTGGAGTGGGGTAGGAATGGAGATTTTGCAGTATCCTTCCCCTGCCATGCCCATCAAGCCACACCACGCCCATCACGCCATGCCCACAGAACTGGTAGTAAAAAAAAAAATTGGATTTCACCACTGAGATATATGTATGTCCTTCCAATATTGGGGCAGACCAGGTGCTTTGACAGAAAAACTATATATAGTTTTTATATAAATATATATATTTGTTTTCTGAGGTTTTCACGGGTGTTTGTATGTAGGTCTTTGGTTATTCGGGTTTTCTCCCGCATAAAATTGGAGGTATCTTGGCAACGTTTCAACGAAGTCTCATTCATCATCTTCAGGCAGGTGTTTTCGGCTTCGTGCTTCTAGGAGCAATGGTTGCTCATTGAATCATTGCTCCTAGAAGCACGAAGCCGAAAACACCAGCCTGAAGATGACGAATGAGACTTCGTCGAAACGTTGCCAAGACATCTCCAATTTTATGCGGGAGAAAACCCGAATAACCAAAGACCTACACATATATATATATATATCCCAAAAGCATCCCCACTGAAACCATTATATGCGGAGTTGAAACCAGCCTGACCAAAATCAACCCCGACGATGCAAACAGAATCAGACTCGAAATCACCAATATCCTCTGCACCAGCAAGCCACCCAAAAGTAACTTACCCAAAGAGGAACAGACAGCACTACTTAACCTGAAAGAAGACACCAGCATAATAATCCTACCAGCAGACAAGGGCAATGCCACGGTGGTTATGAACACATCTGACTACCAAACCAAATTAACCAACCTACTCCAAGACTCCATATACAAACCCCTAAACACAGACCCCACCACCTACCTGGAAAAAACCACCAGATCCAAAATAAAAGCCTCCCCCATCAGCGAAGAGATTCAGCAAAGAATCATACCCAGAGAGAAATCATCCAGATGCCCTAAGCTTTATGGTCTCCCCAAGATACACAAAGAAGGAACCCCACTTAGACCCATAGTCAGCTCCATAGGCTCACCTCTACAAAACCTAGCCAAATTTCTCGCCAAACAACTACAGCCCTATGCAGAATCCATCACCTCATACGTAAAAAACTCATTCCAGTTCATAGACATCATAAAGCAACAAAACTTACAGCCCAGTGACCTACTCGTGAGCTTTGATGTCATATCCCTCTTCACCCAAGTACCAATCAAAGAAGCCTTGACAGTTATCCAAAACAAATATAACCCCCCCAAGCACATCTTAGATCTGACCAACCACTGCCTATCCAACACATACTTCATCTATAATGGACAGAAATACAAACAAACAGAAGGAGCACCCATGGGATCACCCCTCTCACCTGTCATTGCCAACCTCTATATGGAATACTTTGAAACCCAAGCTCTAGAAAAATCCGATCACAAACCCAAACTCTGGCTCAGATATGTGGACGACACCTTCATAATCTGGCCACATGGGAAAGAAAAACTGGACAACTTCCTCACACACCTCAACAGCCTACACCCCAAAATACAGTTCACCATGGAAACAGAAGTGAACAACCAACTTCCCTTCCTGGATGTCTTAGTCTACAGAAAATCCAATGGCTCCCTAGGACACACTATCTACCAGAAGAAAACACACACAAACCGCTATCTGCACGCACTCTCACACCACCACCCTGCCCAGATCAACTCTGTAGCCAAGACACTCATTTCCAGAACAAAACGCTTAGCTGACGAACAACATCTAAAAACCGAACTACACACCCTCACTAACGTACTCACATCCAATGGATTCCAAAGAAATAAGATCACCAACCTAATCCAAAAAGAAACCCCCACTAAAATCCAAGACAGAGAACAAGAAAACGGCAAGGCCCTCCTCCCATACATAAAAGGCACCACAGACAGAATAAGCAAAATCCTCCACAAACATAACATCAAGACAGCATTCTGCACAAACCGAAAAATATCCACCATCCTAAGGAACCCCAAAGACAAAATTGAGTTAGAAAATCAAGGAGTATATGAAATCCCATGCACCGCCTGCCCCACCACATACATCGGACAAACCAACAGACGAATAAGTGCACGCATAGAAGAACACAAGAACTCAGTCAGAAAAGAGGAACCAACTTCTTCCCTGGTCCAACACCTTAAAGCCACAGGACATGATATTGACTTTAAAAAGACCAGAACTATCGCCAAAACTGAACACTTTAACAACAGAATAATCAGAGAAGCCATCGAGATAGAAAAACGCCCACACAGCATGAACAAACGAGACGATACCTCCCGCCTACCAGCCATTTGGAAACCCGCCCTCATTGACAAACGAGTCCCTAACACGACAAATGACACCAGACCCACACTCACGAGTGCCACACCTGATGCCACCACCACACATCCACGCAGAAAGCAGACTCAAACCCACACTGATAATGAGCCACGACCAAGGACCAGAAGCCAGACCGCAGCTGCATCATTAGCCACTTTAAACCCCTCCAATCCATACATGAAGCAGACTGACACCCACCATGAAGAGCTCGCACGGCCACAAACACGAAGCCAAACAACAACAACGCAGCTCACCAGCTCAAATCCCCCTGCAACTCAGACTAAGCTGAGCACAACCAAGCCCCCACCCAAACAGAAAACACCCCCAGCCAATCAGACCACAGCCAAGCCCCTAACCAATCAGAACACACCTCCACCCAATCAGAACACAGCCAAGTTCCTGGAAGCACGAAGCCGAGAACACCAGCCTGAAGATGACGAATGAGACTTCGTCGAAATGTCGCCAAGACACTTCCAATTTTACGTGGGAGAAGACCCGAATAACCAAAGACTTACATACAAATATATATATATATTCTTATTTATCTCTCCAATTCTTATGGGTAGCATTCAAAGCAGCAAGAATTGTGTAGCCTTTCACCAGGTCTAACCCAATATGTAATATTCTAAAATGCAGAGGCAGTATCTTGGCTGTGTCATTTCAAACTGCCTGAAGTGATATCAAATGAAAGGCTTTCTCTGAGCTATTTGCTGGTCACTGGGACAGAAATGACAAAGGATTCTGTCCATTAGTTTTTCAATACAGTGTTCAATAGTAGTAGGAAATTGATGGTGTAACTGTGGCATCACATCGGGGAAACTTATGATGCGGACAATAGCACTTCCAATAAAAGGGCTTTTGATTTTCTGTGTGTCAAACTGTTTTAATATTAGGGCATTTCTAGGTCAATGAAGGGCTAATGTAGCATCATAAATCATATCTAAACAAGAGCCCAAAGCTGCCTAGGCTTCAGTAGTATTTGGCTAAGGTCAAAACAACATTAAGGGAAGTAACACAAAAAGTAGGTATCTAACGCAAAACAGGAGCTGCATTTATTCCTCTGCCCCCAAACCCAACATTGATGTTGCTGGCTGAGAAGAGTGAATAATAGGTGAATTAGAAATTAATGATTCCTCTGCTATGTAAATGGCAATTAAAGGACATGTCAGGCTGCAGGCTCTGTCCTAACAGTTTTTTTCCATTTGTTCAGATGGAAATTCATAAGGTGTGCTAATGCAGAATCCACACGATGCCAAACTGAAGAACCTGGATACCTGGCAGCATTGGGTCCAGTTACAAGGAGGGATGAGGTTTTCTCTTTTATAAGAGAACGTTCTTGGCAAAATACTAAATCGTCGATGGTTAAGCCTTTGGATATTAATAAGTAATGACCACACAAACCAGCTGCAAAGAAAATGCATTATACCTCCAAAATAACGGCCGTGAAACTCAATAATTTGCATTGATTATTATCCTATGTATCAGACTGCTACTCTTAACAAAATAACACCGTGACTGTTGCTCTTTCCTGGACGATTGCAGGAACAATATCTCTTCTTTCTTTAAATCAAACCATTAATTATTTATATATATACATATACATATACATATACACATACACATACACATACACATACACATACACATACACATACACAAAGACACACACACACACACACACACACACACACACACACACACACACATATATATATATATATATATATATATATATATATATATATATATATGCATATTCTTTCTAGCCAGGTTTTACCTATGTAAACTAAGTTGTTCTACAGCCCTGGTTCTGTGAAATCTCATTCACAAGTTTCTGGGCCTTTTTTCTGCTGACAAACTGCAACTCTGTGTGCTGTCTGGGAGACTCAGATAGCTATTTCTGCCTATTAAGGCGTCATCAGTGAGCCACACCCACTTCTCAGATATCCTCCCTGTAAAGGTACAATGTGTCTTTTTTCCTTTTCCGTAGGCTTTTATGTGCATATTCTTTCTAGCCAGGTTTTACCTACGTAAACTAAGTTGTTCTACAGCCCTGGTTCTGTGAAATCTCATTCACAAGGAAAAAAGACATAATGTACCTTTACAGGGAGGATATCTGAGAAGTGGGTGTGGCTCACTGATGACGCCTTAATAGGCAGAAATAGCTATCTGAGTCTCCCAGACAGCACACAGAGTTGCAGTTTGTCAGCAGAAAAAAGGCCCAGAAACTTGTGAATGAGATTTCACAAAACCAGGGCTGTAGAACAACTTAGTTTACGTAGGTAAAACCTGGCTAGAAAGAATAATATTTAATGTGGACCTAAAAAAGATAGCAAGGAACCACTCCCCCTATTGATTTTCAGCTGTTAGCTTTAAATGATCCTATATACACAAATCTACATGGGAAAGAGGATGTGAAGTTCTTTTTAAAAAGAAGACACTCCTTGATGATCAAATAGCATAGAACATTCAATGTCATCTTTTTAAATGAAAACGTAGGGAGCTCTGTGACATACAAATGATTTTTTTTTTGTAATTGTGTAATTTTTATCTATCTGTAAGACATCAGATGAGTGTGTGCATTTGATATCCATGCTGCAATATGGAACAAGGCAAAGTTAGAGGTATTTGTAATTTAAAACAGTGGTGGGATTAAAAAAAAATTACTACAATTTTCTACAACACACATCTCTTCTGTTGAAATTTTAGCTTGTCTGGATGTAGTTCAGTGGTGGGTTTCAAATTTTTTTACTACTGGTTCTGTGGGCGTGGCTTGGTAGGCGTGGCATGGCATGGCTTGGTGGTCGTGGCAGGGGAAGGATACTGCAAAATCTCTATTCCCACCCCACTCCAGGGGAAGGTTACTGCAAAATCCCCATTTCCTCCCGATCAGCTGGGACTTGGGAGGCAGAGAATAGATGGGGGTGGGGCCAGTCAGAGGTGGTATTTACTGGTTCTCCAAACTACTCAAAATTTCCACTACCAGTTCTCCAGAACTGGTCAGAACCTGCTGAATACCACCTCTGATTTAAAATCTGCCAAATTCCTACAATATTCAGTGCTAGCATGTGAAACAAATGGGCTTTTGGGAGGGAAAAAAACCTGCATTGACCAATCCCCCAAAGAGCAATTTTCTGTCATTTCATGAAGGATGGCATGAGGACTTGATAAGTAATTTGCTCATTATAGCTCATTTTGATGATGAGAAGAAAGGGGGCAAAAAAAATTTCACTGTGTGGGAAATGGGGGAACAAAGCCTGGGTGGATGCAGTGGGTTGATAAAAACAATAGGTGCAGTTTTTGAACTTTGTGGACAATATTGTTATTTTTTATTTTTACTGTACAGCCTCGCACACATATGGCACTATGAGAAGTAAATGAAAAGCTTTTTACTTTGTTCCTTCTTCCTTCTGCAATCCCGAACCCAGTACATCTTTACTGGCCTAGCTAAATTCAAGAAAGCCAAACAGAGCACTGAATTCGTCAATATTAGGATGGGAGACCACTAGGAAACCCCAAGGAGATAAATTAGCCTTGGAATTAAAAGAAAGTTCAGAGGAATTTGAAAGGTGACCTCATATAAGTAATAGAATAGAAGATAATATAATTTCCTTGACACCCCAACTGTAAAAGACGAAATAAAGAGGAGAAAAAACTAAGACAACCATACTATGTAGTAATGCCTACTCAGATATATAGTATATCAGAGATGCTACAATATGAGAGGTAAGGATTGATAAAATACTAGAAATATTCTAGGAAGCATCCAAAGAGAAAATGACTGAGTAAAAAGTTAATTATGTAAAAGGTAACACATCAAGTATATTTCATTATGCAACCAACAGTAAAATCTGATTTCTACATAATTTGGTTCCTTTTCATCAAACATTTAGATGTCATAGTCTATGATAAAGACTGGTAAGCACAAATATGTATATTTCAACAAGTATAAATATGTAATAAATGACCATTCATCACTGAAGGTTAAACTGCTCGTCTTCAGAGCTATTCCTAGAAGCAAAGACATTTCACATATTCCTCCTCATAGTAATTCCTATGACACAAACACAGTGTCTTTCTGTTTTTCTGTTCTTCTTTTTCCTTTTCTTGAAGCTGCAGTGTTACAATAAGCAAAGAAATGAAGAACAGGTTATTCTGTTATTCCTAAATTCATCTGAAGATCCATGGAAATTTTTTAGAGAAAGATGAACTGAGATGGTTCAGCTTCACAGAAACAAGAAAGCAGCATTTCTATAGACATAGTCCTTCACTTACAACCACAATTGGGCCCAGAATCTTGGTCATTGAGTGAAGCAGTCCTCAGATGAGAGGCCACATGACTGTTTCACAACATGACCACAATCCCAGTTCTTCCAGTTGTGCTCATTAAGAGACAGCTGGGGTCGTTAACACACCACTTGGCAGAAGGCTTGAGTCTTCCAGGCATCATGGGGTAGGAAAAGAGCTTGAGCTTCCCATCATAATATGAAGATCTAAGCCCTCTTCCTGCTCCATTGGAAGAAGAATCATGGCATACACTTGCTTTTTGACCGATTTGAGGCTCATTTCTCCAGTGTGCTTAGGGATTTCCCTTCCGGAATCTGGCAAAAACACTAGCAAACACCAGTTTTCTGAAAGCTTCAGAACACTGGCATTTGTTAGTATTTTTCCTTCCTCTCAGGAGGGAAAATGCTAGCAAATGCCAGTACTCTGAGCCTTTCAAAACACTGGTGTTTACTAGCATTTTCCCCTCCCTTCCAGAGCCTTTCTGAGCCTTCAGATGACAAAGGGAAAATGCTCATAAATCTAGCATTCTGAAAGGCTAAGTGGAAGAGAAATCCCTCAGCATACTAAAGGAATGGACCTCGGTTCCAACATCCCTTCCACTTGCACCATTCCCTCTCGGCTTCCCCATTGACCATAAAGTATCCATTCTGGCACTGTCATTATTGCAGCCAGTCATTAAACAACAGGATATAAATTGAAGACTACCTGTATTATAATATAAAGATGTTTAATAAAGTTTTCAGGATTGTGGGCAGGTGGTCAGTGGATTAAGAAACAAGAGCAACATCTTTCATCCAGTCTGGGCAAAACTGAAAACATGCCCACTGGGCATGTAAAGATTGCACTAACAACAAAGTACCTATGGAGATTCTCAGTCCTCCAGGTCATGGTTGTCCCAAAGGTGCTTTTTCAAGAGGAAACTTGACTTTCTGGTTTTTCTTTGAAGACGTTTCACTTCTCATCCAAGAAGCTTAACCTTTGGGACTAACAACAAAGATTAAGGGCCAAATTAGGGGTGAAATCCAAGGAAGATTTTCTCAAGGGACAAATAATATCCAATTAAAAGAACTGAGGAAGCTTCTTGGATGAGAAGTGAAATCTCTTCAAAGAAAAAACAAAAAAAGTCCATTTGCCTTTTGAAAAGCACTTTTGGGACAACCATGAGCCAGATGACTGAGAATCTCCACTGACATTTGAAAGAAGTGTTATAGAATGCTTCAAAATAAATAGAGTTAATACAAAGAACTAAGAATTCATTGAATTTAAATAAAAACTGGTTTGTCTAATAAAAAAAAACCCTGTGGAACGAGTTACAAAAAGTTTATAAAGAAAGAAACCAGCATATTCATAGAACATGTATAGCATTCTGTATAAAACGTACAAGTCTTATTTCTTCATACAGACAACAGCCCTATGATAATGCATTTTTAGAGTTGTTAAATAATGTGGAAGCAAAGCTGTTAAATTAGGTTTGTTTCTGGGATACTTTTTGCTATTAGCCTCTAAGGAGAAATTAACCCTTATCATGCACTCTTTCAATGTGATTCTCTTGCTTTAAAAAGTTATTACTTTAAATTATTTACACTCCAAAACAATATGGATGTGTATGTGAACCTCTCTTTTTTATTTTCTTCTCCCCTTAACTGTGTATGTCTATGTCTATGTCTATCTCTACATCTTATTCCTTCTTTCCTCTGTAATAAGGCTTCTAAATTTGGACTGCAAAATTCCAGATAGCCATTAGATGGGGACAAAAAGTTATTGTTTCCTACATCTGTCGGTCATCTAGATTTCCCAAAATCCCGGTCATCTACAGCCCAAATTTAGAAGCGCTACTATTTTAATCCTGTTTATTTAAATAAATAATAGCCAGAGTGAAATATACATTGTATTCCCCGCCCCCCCAAAAAAACAGTATTAAGCAGCCTTTAGCAAGCTGTCACAGATGCGACCAATAAGCACATCCTGACTTAACAGACATCAAGGGTTGCTAAGGATACACCATCAAGGGACAAGGGTCAGGAGTCAAACTGACCAATATTGAGTAAATTACATTGGTTCAAATGATTCCCCCTGAGCTAGTAATGATACGGCATGCACATAGTTTGGTCTAAGGGCTAATAAATACTGTCTTTGAAGGCTCAAGAGGACCCAGAGCATGTAAAATTATATGGTAGCACTATGCCATCAGATTTTACAATCCAATATGCTCATATATACACTATGTGCTATATTCACAATGTGTCTGTGGTATGGTGCACACAAACACACAGGCACACAGGCATGCACACACATGCATACACACCCATAAGAAGAAGGGAGGAAAGGAGGGAGAGAGAGAAAGCACTAAAACCATCATTATTTTTCACAGAGAGGAAAGCGAGTAAAAGAATTCAATATCTTCTTGCCTCTAATGACAAAAATGTGTACAGAGAAGACAAGAATAGCACAGTGATTGGTACCTTCTAGAAGTCATTCATTCCCAGAGATAAAATATTTATAATTTTGGACACTGTTGTAAATGTGCATGGCACTCAACAAACAGCCAGATATATCTCCTGTCTTAGAAAACTTATAGTCCAACAGCAAGCAGCATTTGGATCAGATTCTTTGGAGACTGTAGCAAACTATACACCTTAAGGTAAATGATGTCTACATTTTCCCCCTTTCCTTGAAATCTCAGCACATTCAAGAATGTGCCTTAGAGTAGCTGGCTAGTATTAATACATACAGGTAATCTAGGAAGAGATACATTCTAAAAAATAATTTTAAAAAACGTAAGTTGATCTAACTTCTTCTTTAAAAATTTGCCTGAACTCATACAAATATCTAGTGAAATGGAAGAATGTTATAAAGAATTGGTTATGGTGGACAGTATCCAAAATAACAATGAAAAACGATTGGAAATCAGGAAACATGGTTAAAAAATCGGGTAACACATTTATAAATGTCAGAGCAATCTAGACAAGAATTGAAAAGAGATGTTGGGTCAAATACAAAAAAAGAAATACTGGGGTGAAAAAAATCTATGCTGTTATAGAGATGGGTCCTCAGACTATGAAATATATCATACACTGATATGCAATTGAGTTAGTGTAGCATTATTTTATAGGTCACTCTCTTTCCATATCTCAAATCATATAAAAAAAGAAAAGAAGGCTCTAATGCAGGCCTGTCAAACTAGTGGCCTGCGGGCCGGATACATGATGTGCAGGCCACACCCATCCCCAGTTCTGCAAAGGCAAAAAATATTGTGATATATCATGATATGTCAAGTGACATGATCAAGTTTGACACCCCTGCTCTAATGAATTCCCTCATGGGATTTAACAGGTTAAAAGTTTTGTAAGAGAAGGAGAGGCAGAACCTGGGGATGGAGTCAAGAGAGGAATTAGCCTGGAGTCATTATGTTTCCACAAGCGGTCAAGTCTAACCCCTCTTGAATCCCATTAACTCTTACCAGCACCAATTTAGTGCTGGCCATTAGTTGACTAGATTCTTGTACATAGGTAATAAATGAGCTCAAGTGGAACTCAATACATTGTCCTGATTCTTCACACCTGACACTTTACCAAAATGATAGAGATGGAGAAATTAATGTGAACAAAGTAATTGTGGAAAATCAGACCTTGTCTTGTCTTTTCTACAAGTCAGATGAACATAATATTTATGTACCTTAAGTACTGATTGATGAGCTACTTACCGCTTTCTCAACTACTTCAGATAGAAACTATTTAAAATAACAGTGAATAGATATTAGACACTGAACTCCCAAAAGCTAATGAGAGAGCCATGAAACCAACCAGTCTAAACAGCTGATGTACTTCATAAGCCACCGTGGCACACTGGTTAGAGGGCAGTTCTGCAGGCTACTTCTGCTGACTACCGAACAGCAATTTGGCTGTTCAAATCTCACCAGGCTTAAGGTTGACTCAACCTTCCATCCTTCCGAGGTGGGTAAAATGAGGACCCAGATTGTTGGGGGCAATATGCTGACTCTGCAACCGCTTAGAGAGAACTGTAAAGCACTGTAAAGCAGAATATAAGTCTAAGTGCTATTGCTATTGCTATAAACCCAATACTTTCCCAGATCAATTGTGAAGATAGAAAGGATGAATAAAAATAGAAGGATCATTATAGGGCCCTGAAAAAAAAGTGACTAGAAGATTGTATACCGTATTGTCTGTAGGCTGCTCTTGACCCACTGATTCCAGGAAGAACAGCCTGTGAAATGGTTAGGAAGACTTTTCTAAAATTTTCAGATGATTGGGGTAAATATCCTAGTCTTGAATGAGGTTGGTAAAGGGTTCAGTGATGAAGATACTACTATAGGAACAAACAGTATTTAAGATAAAGATAAGGAATAAGATTCAATGTCCCCAGACACTTCCTGTATCTGACATTATTTCCCAGTTTTTAACATAGGAAGTGTACAATCCTGCTGCTAAGCAAATCATTAGCTGTTAGCATCACATATCTTTTTTATTTATTTTCAAATGTGGTAATTTATTTGCAACAATAACAACAACAAATCAAGAATAAAAGAACAGCAAATAGATAAAAAGGAAATAAACTTAGCTGAAATTAGCTGAAAAATCAAAAAGACATTAATATATATCTGCATCTTGGAATCGCAATCAGTTTGAAATGTTGTGTCAGCATTTTAAAATAAATCAATTTTTAAATTGGCTTTTTAATGCAATAATTAACTATAACTGGCATAGCTTAAATGATAAATTATAGAAATTTCTATAAAAAGAAATTGCAGTAATTACTGCCTAATCTTTAAAGTGTAGAAAATCATAAAAAAGTACAATTCTATGTTAAAGAAAACCCCAGTTTTGAATGTGGTGCAAACCTATTTGTAATATTTATAATTACTGAAATGGATTTCATATTGTATTGAATTCTGTATCAGTTTGGTTTTTTAGATATGAAGTTAATTTTCACATTGAACCATACTTCTAGAACATAGTTTGACATTCTATAGAAGGAATTGTTCAAGGAGAAGCAAAAAGAGTTATTGTAGATTTTACTTAAATAACTAATTCAGTATACTTTCTGCAAATATAAGATTTAGTATTACTATTTTTAATGTCAGGATGAAGAAAAAAATCCTCCTTTAAAATTTGTTTCATGCTGGATGAAATGAAAGGAAATAAAGAATTAAGGAATTCTCCAGGGAATACAAGTTATGTTTTACAGAAACAGTTTATCCATGTTAACAATGAGAGAAATGGAAATAAAATTGAATTATGCAAAGCAAAGGAATTTTAAATTTGTGAATAAACCAGAGAAATGATTGTTTTTTTTAACTGCAAAGAGAAAGACAAACAAAAATAACAATGAAATTATAAGACTAATGATCAATGTAACCATACAATGTAAGCAAACAATATAACCGTACAATGTTACCATGCAATTAGTGAATTATATTTTATAATTGTTATTCTAATTTCTATAAAGGACATGCTATCCCTTGGAGAAAATAGATGAATACATTAACTACAAATTTGAACACAGGTTTAAACAAAATCTACTATAGATCACAGACAAAGAAAACGTATGAATGGACCATAATGATAAGGAAACTCTCAAAAGCAATTAAAAAGAGCAAACTAAGAAAGATGCCTGTACCAGATAGACTACAGTCTATCTGGTAGACTGTATTGTAAGTGCTTTGAGGATGAACTGTTACAACCTTGACAAAGCACAATGAAATTACATTCTATAGGGTGGAAGGATGCTAAATGTATCCTATGTAGGGTAGGAATGATTGCTCAATATTCCATAACAAAGCCAAATTCTGCATTACCAGTTCAAGGTACCTTTAACCATTCATAGCAGAAGACACTTGCACTTCAGGATTCCACCTCTGAATTTTTTTCACAAATATTCCTGGATGTGGGTCCTGAATCCAAGAATTTCTTCATGCAAAGCTTGGCTTTGTCTATTGCCTCTTGCTTTTCTTATATTCAGAAATCCAATCTTGTCACCTGAATAGAACTTTCATTGTGTTCTGTTACCATTATTGTGGGTCCTAGTGCAGATCCTGGCATCATTCCTCCGTACAATTGTGAATTTTGAACTTTCAAATGACAACAGTACAAATTGTCTTTGAGCTTGGTAAATGCCTGAAAATTGTATCAGTACAGAGTCTGCCTTCCTATTATGGCACTTAATGCTATTTGCTCAGTACTCAACCCAAAACCCTTTGTATTAGACTTATGGTTAATTATACCTCACAAATAGAGCTGTGACTGTTTATTTTAAATTTACTTTTGTTTGATTCAGAACATGCACATTTTATAGTAATCATATTGTAATTTCATTATGAGTAACAACGGAGAAAGTGAGTTATGAAGAATCTTTGGAGACTTATTTCAATGAAAATAAAAGAATCATAATTTGAATAAATCATTGTTGTGATAATATAAAGAGATCCCATTCTTTATCAGGGATATACTTTAACCACAATTAGTTCATTCACGTTCTGACACTGGAATCAAACTGAAAGATTTTACTGAGCATTAAATCTGTAAGAAGGCAACCTTCACGCCTTAGTTTAACAATTCCATTCATTTATATTTAGAATTGTAATAGTGAAAGAAGGCTTCCTATGAAAGTCCAAATTATGGTCTGAAATATCCAGATTCTCCTCTACTCCCAAACCCAAAAATGTTATTATTTTTTGTAAAGAAATCAACTGATCACTTAAATCTTTCCTTGTCATGATTATGCCTCCATAAAGATCCTATCAAAACTATAGGTAGCTTTCAACTTACAGTTCAAAGTTACAATGGCACTGAAAAAAGTGACTTCATTTTTCACACTTACGATTGTTGCAGCATTCCTATGGTCACATGATCAAAATTCAGATGCTTGGCAACTGACTCATAGTTAAGATGGTTGCAGTGTCCTGGGGTCATGTGATCCCTTTTTGCAACCTTCTGACAAGCCAAGTCAATGGGAAGCCAGATTCACTTAACAACCATGTTACTAATTTCTTTTTACAGATGTGGGCAGATGGCAACTGAAGACATTAGAAACACTGTTGGAAGAAGGGATTAACTTAATTTGGCTACAGTATAATCAACTCCAACTGAGATAGAAAGAGGACCAAAAAACTGGTATAATGATGTATGAAGAAGAATTGGTTAGACATATAAAAGAGAAAGGTCCAATGCATATTAAAAGGGTTTATAATGTTTTGCTAGAAAGGGACTCAGAAACTGAACTGGTTAAAGATTGTATGATAAAGTGGGCACAAAATTTTGCAGAACCAGTGATGTTGGAAACATGGGAAAAAATATGGGTTCAGAATGTTAAATTTACACAGTCGCAGAATTTGAGGGAAAACTTTTATAAAATGTTTTATAGGTGGCATTTAGATCCTAAGAAATTGTCATGCATGTATCCTAATGTTCAACCGAAATGTTGGAGATGTGATTGCTTAGATGCTACATATTATCATATATGGTGGACATGCAAGAAAGCAAAGGCTTTTTGGATAAAAATTTGGTGGGTTATGCAAAATATTTTAAAGAAAAAAATTCAATTTTCTCCTCAATTGTTTTTACTGGGTATAGTTAAGGGTTTTTCAGTGGGTGAAACAAAATTGATATTGTATATGGTAACAGCAGCGAGATTGTTGATAGGTCAGTATTGGAAAAATGAAGCTATGCCTACTATTGAAGAATGGACTTTGAAGATGGCTAATTTTGCAGAGATGGCGAAGATCTCAGCATATCTAAAAGATCGGATACAAGAGACTTATGTATGGGAGTGGAAAAAGTGGATAGATTATGTGCAGAATAAATATCAAACTAGGAAATATCAGATAGCTTTTAACTGAATGTATTATACAGGAATAGAATAACTGAATTTTCTGAAGATTTGAATAATATATAGGGGGTGGAGGGGTTCAAGTTTTATAAAATGTGACTTTGATTTGGATTATATCTTGTGGAAGTCCCAGGGGGGAGGGGAGAGTTGGGGGGGTTAGGGAGGGCTAGGGGGGTTAGGGAGGGTTGGGGGGGAAATTGGGGTGAAAATGTATTTGTAAAACTTTTTCAATAAAAAAAACAACAACCATGTTACTAATTTAACAATTTCAGTGAGTCACTTAACAAATGTGACAAGAAAAGTCATAAAATGGGGCACAACTCACTTAACAAATTTTTCACTTAACAACATAACTTTTGGGTTCAATTGTGGTCATACATTGAGTACTACCTGTATCTAATTATCAGTGTCAATAGCGTATTATTTGTGTTACTTTGTTTCACACACACACACACACACACACACACACACACATATAAAACCTCTTTTCCAAACCTTTATTTTATTTCCCCTTCTATTTGAACGTTCCAATTTATTTTCAGAAAGTCATAAACTTGGCAAAGATCATAGAAACAAAGTCCATCTCCTTGCTGAGGACACAAATCCAAATTAAAATATCCCTAACATTTGGCTGTGTTATGTTTATTTATTGTTCAATGGTAACTTCTGCCTAAACTTATCAAATGAAGGGAGACCCACAACTACCTTGGGTAATTGATTCCACTATTAAACTTGATCTCCCTAAGAAGAAGAATTTATCTAACAGTCAATCAGAGTTTGACTTTCTACAGCTTAAATGTCTCGAAAGTCTGCATTTTAGAACAATGATAACATATCTTGACCTCCTTCAGTGCTGTTCCTTTACTGTTTGAAGACTGTGGTGTTCCTCTTTGGTCTTCTAATCTAAAGGCATACATGTAATTCTAGCGCCTTCAATCACTCTTTATACAATTTAACTCCTAGTCCATCCTTGTTGCTCTTCTTTAAACCTCTTGAAGTTTGTCTTAGACCTTCTAAAAATGTGGTGCTATAACTTGATATTTTACTCAAATTCAGTGATGTTCCACATAAAATAAAGTGGAACAATTATTTGCTCTCATTGAAAATTTTATTTTAGTTAATTAAACCCAAAATTGAGTTTGTTCTTTCAGCAGCAATATCACATTGTTAGCCGATATCAAATTTGCTACCAGTTCTTATTCAAGGATCTTTTTCATTCAGTACTGTCTTACACTTTGATGAAGAAGCCTAATTAACATATGATTTTTGAGTTGGCTTAATTCTCTTATTGTCCAGCCTATATTTAATTATATTGTAAATCAAAATATTGCAGAGTGTTTTTATTTATGACATCTACATCTTTTCCGCAATCTCCTAAGAAAGTTAATTGATCTAAAACTAGCAATGGCAACATTTGCTCTTGTCATTGATGATTGCCAAGCTACTTTTTCTAGGTGCAAAGCCAGGTTTTGAAGGTGAGGGTGGGTCTCACCTTGGGGGGCCACAATGTTCCAGAAAACAGGAGCTACTTATGATGAACATTTGGAAATTGTGGGGAAAACACATCAACTTTCACCTTATCATCACTTAAAAGAAAAAACTGATGAACTCTGTTTTATTTTACCTCAGGCCTTGTACATAATCTAGGAGGATGCTTTTGGCTTTGACTTTTCCGGGCAGAAAAAAAATATTACTGAATTCAAATCCAGGAGAACTTGGAAGTACATTCAATATGGAAGAGAAGAAGGACCAATGCCTCCGTTCTGAGCCTTTATTTTGAAGCCAGAAGGATCATGTTTCTCTCCAGCTCCTGTCTTTTCTTCTTTATATTTCAATCCCTTTATCTTGAATAGGTTTGGGACTCCAATTCTTCCCATATTCCATGAAGCATTCCACCCTTCCAAACTTTGTGGGAAACCTACAGGTCTTGGACAATATCAGTTAACACGATTTTAGGCATCCTGGATTACATTTGAATTGTGTGGAATCATCCTTGATGGTCTGGAGCAACAGGTAGCCTGCTGGGGAGTAACAAGATTTTGTCCTGCAGGCATTAATAGTGACAAAAGCAGAGAAGGTGGGTGGGACCTCCTGTTTTATGATGTTTTGGAAGTCAATGCTTTTCTTTTTGTTTTCCCCTTTCCCCTATACTTTTTCATTTTCCTCTTTTCCTTCCCACTTTTCCCGTTATTTTCAGTTTTCTTTGTATTTCTGTATTCTATATCTTGAAAAATTATTAAAAATTTGAACTTGTTAATTTCAGGCTTCTATCATTTCAGAAATCTTTTTTTTTTATATTTGCACATGGACAAAAAAAAATCTTCCAAAACATATGGTTTTATGACATTAGCTTGTATTAGTTGTGCCAATTCTTTTAATGCTTGGGTAATCACTAATGAACAATGCTGTATTTATGCCTTTCATTTTACTATCCAATAAGGCAATGAAACCTGATTTGTATATACAGATTGGCTTTCCTAAAGTAAGCTAAATATATATAAAACAGCAAGTTGATTTGACATTTGATACAGTGCTCCACTTTTTCTTATTTATACTAAAAGGATTTAAAATATTTAAAGCATTTCCTTTTTTAAAAAGATTGATGAAATAAAAGCAGAATCTACCTTGGATACAAACCATTTTGAAATGGACCTAATTAAAAGTTTTTGAAATGTTTTTAGTTACTGTAAATGCCTCTTGACCCTTAACTACAGTAAAGCATTGCAAATGCAACATCAAAGTTATTACACAAGTTAATGAGGCCTTAAATTGGGATATTTTATAAGATTCTGGTGTTCAGTGGTACTGTACACAGCTGTTAAATGTATCATCTTTGTATCAATGACTGAATCCTTTAATTGGCCACTTAAAGCAAAAAGCCCAGCCACCCAAGAAGATTTCACTGTCTTAGAAAATCAACGTTTGTATAATGTACTTGGATCACAGGGAAGGCACAGGCTTAGCAAGGATGAACTTAGCCTCTTCTTCGCCCCTCCAGACCCTAACAACTTCAGGCACTGGGACAAGATCTCAACAGGGTCACTTGGTCACAATGTACAACTAATTTAATCCAACAACTGGTCTGTAGAGATTAAATAAGGACAACTAAGGTACCCCACAAACCAGGAAGTTTGGGTTAAACTTTTCTCCCACCAGTCAACATCAGCCAGAACTATCCACAAAGAAAGGAGGAAGATCACTACAATACTATGCCTCCTATTACAAATTCCCATAGTTGATCCATACATATTCATCATTGATGGCATTAAATGACAGAGACCAAAAAGTACTAGTACTACTTTTACCACCTCCATCCTATCTTCACCAGAGGAAACCCAACTAGAACAGGTCCAGATCCCTTTGGGCTTAAATACAAGGCCTGGTAGCTCAGCAGATTATTAGCATTGTGATTAACACCAGCTGTCTGCAATTACTGTAAGTTCGAATCTCACCAGGCTCAAGGTTGACTCAGCCTTCCATCCTTTCTAAGGTAGGTAAATTGAGGATCCAGTTTGTGGGGGCAATAAGCTGACTTTGTATATATATACAAAAGTATGAAGGCTATTGCTTAACGCATTGTAAGCCGCCCTGAGTCTCCGGAGAAGGGCGGCATATAAATCAAATTAAAATAAATAAATAAATAAAAAGGTTGGGAATTGTGTTAAATTTAACAATTATGGTTGGGTCTAGTAATGGCCAGCCAGTAGATAGAAATTTGTCCTTCAAGATCCAGGCAGGCAGTTGCAAATACGGGAGATCTGAGGGATCAGACAGGTTTAATCATCACATACCCAACACATGCCAGTTGTCCCAATTCCTCATTGCAGTGACTCAAATTGTCTTTTCCTGCCCAAGATTGGCACATTCCAAATGCCATAAATCCTACAAGCCCAATGCATTCCTCAAAATGGCAAATCTCCATTGTTGGAATTCATTCTCAGAGCTGCCACTGTAAGAGCATCAATCCTGGATAGAGGTTCTACTGGAAGGTCCATCTCCTCCCTGCTAGAAACACATCACCTCATCCTAATACTTCTGCACAGTGTGTCATCCCATTGCTGCTCTGCACCAATCTGTCACAAGCAGAGCACATTCCAATTGCTGCTTAAATAAACAAATAAATACATTTAGATAAATTAGAAGACTAATATTGCATTTGGTAGCTGTTCAGGGCAAATGAATCTATGAAACCTAACAAGTATAAGGAAAACATAAGTGGGAATGTAAGCAGTGGAAATCAACACCACTTAAGTATTCATTCGGCCTTGGTCACAACACATACATGATATGTGAACTGATTGTGAAAAACTTTGGATGAAGAATTAGCGAAAGAAGAAAATGACCACAAACGTGGTAATGGTTATGAATAAAATTAACATTTCTTTTTACCAAAAAGAAAAAAAAAAGAGTTGGGCAAGTTTATGACTGGCAACAATTTGAAAAAAATAAAAATGCTACAATTTACTTAATGTAAAGTTATTAAAAAAGGCATCAGCCAACTTTCCCATCAAATTAGCATAAGTTGATAAAAAGAAAGGACTATTTACCAAAGCAATAAATATCTGTGGAAGAGAATTTCCAGGTTTTGCCCCATCCTAATTCCAGGCAAAAGGGGATCTCCCCATCCATAATAGATGTGGTGGCATAACTACTACCTGCAAACTTACTTAACTCTTTCAGTGGATAGAATAACTACACCAGAGGTGGGTTTCAGCAGGTTCTGGCCAGTTCTGGAGAATCGGTAGTGGAAATTTTGAGTAGTTCAGAGAACCAGTAAATACCACCTCTGACTGGCCCCGTCCCTGTCTATTCTCTGCCTCCTGAGTCCCAGCTGATCAGGAGGAAATGGGGATTTTGCAGTAACCTTCCCCTGGAGTGGAGAGGGAATGGAGATTTTACAGTATTCTTCCCCTGGCATGCCCACCAAGCCATGCCCACCAAGCCATGCCACGCCCACCAAGCCACACCCACAGAACCGGTAGTAAAAAAAATTGAAACCCACCACTGAACTACACCCAGACAAGCTAAAATTTCAGCAGAAGAAATGTGTGCAGTAGAGATCCCAGGGAGTGCTCTAAGTCAGGCATTCCCAATCTTGGCAGCTCTAAGATACACGGACTTCAATTCCCAGAATTCACCAACCAGCATGGCTGGCTGCAAAATTCTGGGAGTTGAAGTCCACATGTCTTAAAGTTGCCAAGATTAGGAACCCCTGTTCTAGACCATTGTTTCTCAACCTTGGCCATTCTAAGTTGTCTGAACTTCAGCTCCCTGAATTCTCAAGCCAACATCCAGAAATCTTAAAGTTGCTGAAGTTGGGAAACATTCTTCTAGACAGCTGATGTGGATGGTAGTGATTCCAGCTTGCTCCCTCTCCTTTCCTTCCTGAAGGTCCACTGTGTTGCAAGATCACAGATCTAGGTTCACATCACCTTCCATTATCTAAAAACAGTATTTTTAAGAGCATCTACCAGGAGCTTTACAATTAAACAATTCCAGTGGAAACTGCTTGACAAAAATGACAAACAGCCACCCTGCTCATTATCTTAAGTGTCTTTTTGTCACCTCGCTATACAAATCCTTGAAAACCAAACCATACTGTAGATTTGTTTGATAACGTGCGCCAAGTTTTTTAAAAAACTTACTTTATATTTTTTATTGCTTCCACCCCTAAGTCATTTGCAATCATCCCATCTATTGACATCTTGCAGAGCAAAAGAAACAAAACAAAACAAAAAAAACCCTTTGCCTTATTTTTTTTCCCCTTCTTCTTCTCAAAATGTGGATGTGCCTCCAATAATTTAAAAAATAGATGGTGATAAGTTGAAAATGTCAGGTAATTGGCAGACAGATAGAAAGTTAAACTGTGTCCTCACTGAAGCAAATTAACCAGCAGCTGCCAGTGGAGGCCCCAAGGTCATCTGAATGTCAGAATCAAGTAAAGGCCAATCATTCAGAAGAGGTTCTTTGCTGATATTTGCCCTCCCTGGTCATTTCACGATCTCCCAGGAACTGCCCTGAACTACTGCCAACATATGTTCATTTCTAAAAATTACACAGATTGTGATTTATTACCCCTCAAGCTACAAAAATCCATTGTGAATTAAATCAGCCCTTTGTTTAAATTGCTGCTCTGGAATACGTATCATATCATCATAAATGACATTGAAGTTATAATCTACAGTAGTCTGCCTCAGACACTGATAAGGCTTCGCCAAGGGACGATCAATACTTACTATTCATTTTTGAAATTATCTCCACATTGATCCCTGAACAAGCGCCAGTAACACAGAGGCACAGCGGCTGTAATACAATAATTATATAAAGGTTTACAGGCTCATCCTCCAGCCAATAAAAGCTGTCAGCTGGCAGGGACAGTTACAATCCCATAATCCATCAAAATGCTATTCTCTGACCTATGGGCTTTGGTAGTCCTCAATCCTCAACTAGCGCACTTTATAGTGGAGAACAACAAACAGAGGCAAAAAAACCAAAGCACCAGTGTCTGTTTGTCTATCTGTCTGGGTATATAGCACTCCTTTATTCAAATAAATTGGCAAAGGTGAGATTTTTAGCTAAATGGTTAATTGTGATGAATATTTAGCCTTTTAACCTACTTCAGGGTTTAGGTATGCTTTAAGGCTTTATTGCGGTTTCTTTGTTTTGCAACTTCTTTTTATCGATTAACTTTTGGATTGCAGTTACTGTAAAGTGTGATTTATTGTAATTCATCAATAGAGAAGGATCCAAAGAAAGGTGACCCACATAATGATTTTGTGGCTTAACCATTCTAAAGGCTGATGAGACAAACAACTCTTGTATTTTAACAGTGATTTGTCTCTTCAGATGTACTAAAATCAAAGTAACTTTCATTGAACGTATCATCCACTTTCCTGGGTTAACAATAGCAATAGTACTTATATACTGTTTTACACTGCTTTACAGCCCTGTCTAAATGGTTTATAGTCAGCATATTGCCCCCAACAATCTGGGTCCTCATTTTTACCTATCTCGGAAAGGTGGAAGGCTGAGTCAACTTTGAGTCGGTCAGGATCGAACTGCTCGCACTCAGCAGAATTAGTCTGAAATACTGCATTCTAACCACCATGCCACCATGGCTCTTTTATAACATGAGCATAACAAGAAGCAACAGTCATTTCAAGGTAAGAGGATATGAATAATTTATTTATTTAGATATTAAAAGTGTATAAAAATCAATTTCCAATATCCTTTTTTTCCCCCAGAAAAGGGAAGAGGAAGCATATCCTTTCAGTAGTGGGTGCTCACTAATGGAGTAAACAGTCCTTTACTTTGATTCTCAGAAAGTTCAACGACCAAAGTTCCCTTCATCCAAGAAGGGAAGGCTAGAAAGCAAGGTGATGGAAAGCTCACTCAAACAGGGCATATGTCCATTAAGCATCTTCTCCTTCCTCAACTGTTTGCTAAACTAAGATGTTGACAGGAGAGTGACAGCATTGTTTTCTATCAGGCAACATAGGCCTAGAGAGAATCATTGTCCCGACCGAGGTGTAATGTCAGAAGGAATCATAAAACCACAACATCTCTGCACATTCTTAGTTTCCTCCTGTCATATATAAAGATATCTTTCTTCTCTTCCTGTGTATTGCTACACAATGAAATAAACTATTTATTTATTTTATTATATTATATTATTCATATTTCTATGCCACCCACTCTCCGAGGACTCTGGGGGGCTTACACCAAAGACAGTATACTAAATAGCATATTGCCCCCAACAATCTGGGTCCTCATTTTACCCACCTCGGAAGGATGGAAGGCTGAGTCAACCTTGAGCCGGTGAGATTTGATCCGCTGATCTGCTGAACTAGCAGTCAGCTGAAGTTGCTGCAGTACTGCACTCTAACCACTGCGCCACCTCAGCTCCTATCTCCTTTTATCCACTCTAAGCCTCCCATTCCTTTCCCTTTCTTTCCAAAAGAAGAGGTAATAACACTCGTCAATGTATTTATTAACCATTCTTTTAAAAAGTGAATTCTTTGAATTCTAGCATTCTGAGAAGCAGAGGTAGCAAGGATAGAGTGTTGTTCCACGATAGAACACTCATTTGAGAAAACTATCTTGAGAAAAGATAGACTTGATTTTGCAGCAATTACTCAAGCCCCTCTTGTCAGGGAAAGGTGGGAGGGTGACTGAATTGCATGGGCTTGGACCTAGACACATCATGGTTAAGCCTTAGGTATAACATTGGGAATAGACAACAACTATCCTGATTTCTACAGTACTGGCCAAAATTGTGGAAATCTTTTGGGAAAAGTGTATTTTTGAGGTTTGATGGCTAATAACACCACTTTTTGGTGGGGAGTTTCAAGATAATCATATTCCACTGCTGGAATGGCCTGGGAATAGCCCAGACCTTAACCCAATTGAAAATCTATGGAGCCGACTAAAGAAACATGTTAGTCAGAAACGACCCAGCAATAAAACCTAGTTAATAGAAGCAATCATTCAATCTTACTTTCACATTATAACAGTTGCAGAACTAAAAGACTTGGTTCATTCCATGGGAAGATGTTGTAAGACCGTAATTCATGCTAAAGATTACCCAACTATTAGCTGACATGATAATTTTTGTATATCTCATTATTCAGCTAGCAGTCATGGAAAGGAGAGTCCAGGTATATTTTCAGATAATCAGAACACACAACCTTATCCTTGTTCCAGGAAATGAGTCCCTTTTTAAGGGATTTTTTTAAAAAATTATTATTGTGCCATCAAGTTGGTGTTGACTTTGAGGAACCACAGAGATAGACCTTCTCCAGGATGATCAGTCTCTAATATCACTCTTCAAAACCTCCAGTTGTGCAGCCATCACCATTGTAATTGACTCCAACCACTTTTGTTACCAGTTGTCCGGTTCCTATCATTCCTTCCAACTTTTCCAGCATTATGGATTTCTCAAGGGAGTTGAGTTTTCGTATAAAATGTCTAAAATTGAACCTAGACATTTGAGTTGTAACAACTGGAAAGTTAAGGCTACTTAAACATTTCAACAAAATGCTGAGAGGACACAGTTTGATTTTTTTTTTAGGTGAGTTTTATGCTGTTACATCCTTCCAAAATGACTTGGGAGATAGGGACTGTGAGTACAATGTTGCAATACTTTAATCATACTGTGATGCACTTGGGGCTGTTAGGGGAAATGTCTGTGGGGGAAAGAACAATGGGATTCATTTTGACCTATCTCCCATTATTAAAAAGCTACATGAGGTTGTTTTGTGAGAACACTGAGGTATTTGTGAGGTAGAACTATCTAAGGATGATATCCAATTATTTGAGGATCTCAAAAATGCATTTACCTAATGTATTATGTCATTTGGAGGAGTCAGTTATGAGGCCATGCTTCCTGCTTTATAGGCGGGAGTGAATATTTTTACCCAGTAGAGTGGAGAAATGCTACATCTAAGGTTCTATGGCAATTTCCCTTTATATTCATCCCCTTCTTACAGAACAGTGACCAGGCTTTCCCATACAACAAGTATAATTAAACCTTAATAAGAATGTGTTTTGTTACTTTATTATTTTTCTTTAATCTAGAAGAAATTCCAATTCCATTTCAGATACTTCCTCTTAATATTATGGATATTATAAATATAGGGAGAAGTCTTTTAATCTGCTTGGTTTAAAATCTGATAGTCCCACACTTTGAAGTGTGCAGTTTAGTACTTCACTCACACAAATGAACAATTTTAGAGTTGTATGCATCTATCTAGCTGTATCTACAGTATCTCCATTTCTCATTCTGTCTCTGTCTCTCTCTTCTTGAGTTTTTAAATTACTTCATGTAGTCCTGCTGTTATGCACAGTATAGCCTGAATTTCTCCACATTGCTTGAGTAAAAAGCAGCCATTGGCAATTCCAAAAGACGCTGTCAGGTTTTGGGTTGAAGTATAAATCTTGAACTTGCATGATGACTTATATAACCCAGCCATCAGATCAGGATTCCTCCAATGCATAGCATAGCCACTGAAAAAGAGACATAACCCTAGCATTTGAAAGCAAGCAATCGGCATCAACCAGTCTCTAGAGAAACAGGTAGGATTTAGGATTTAGTCATAGTATGCTAGAAAAGGCTGAAGAATTCACACAAGTCAATTGTTAAACTTTTGTGAATTATATGAGCTCCTTCCTAAAAATAATAGTCTGCCAATTAATTTTTCCCACAATATGGTTTCCACTCCTTTGAGGTGATATAATTCTTCTTCTTCTTCTTCTTCTTCTTCTTCTTCTTCTTCTTCTTCTTCTTCTTCTTCTTCTTCTTCTTCTTCTTCTTCTTCTTCTTCTTCTTCTTCTTCTTCTTCTTCTTCTTCTTCTTCTTCTTCTTAGCATATTCCCGCAGGTGCAGGGTCTGCTTTTCAGATCATTGAATGCCACTTTACACGATCATCTGCGTCTCCAGGGCACAGGCCCGTGGCTTGCATATCTTTGTTGATGATGTGTTGCCAACTCTATTTTGGATGCCTGCGGGTCACTACCCATTAACATCATCTTCTTTGTAATTGGTGCCACATCAAAAGGCTGTTGAATGGTGTCATTTGTGAAGTGATCAAGAACAGAGATGCCCAATATCCAATGGAGCATTTGCATCTCCATGGCATGGAGATAGTTTTCTGTCCCTATTGTTGCTGCCCAGCATTCAGTGCCATACAGTGCAACAGGGTGACATGAAACTGGCTGCTTTAATATACGCAACCAATCAGACTTGTCACCTGGATTCTGTGAGACCCAGCATGGTGACCACAGAAGTTCTTTTGGCCAATGATACATATGTTTCTAGTGCAACAACTGGGCAACAACTGGGATATAAGGCTTTGATTTTCCACTGCTGTTTTGCACTTTGTTGTCCTGGTTCTTGCTCCACAACCCCTGTTCACTAGGGCAACGTAAACTAGTTGATCCTACTTAGTCATGAAAGTTAGTTCAGGCAACTACAACATGATTGCCAGCCTAATCAGTACCTTCACTGTCACTCTCCAGTAGCAAGCTCCTTGATTACCAATGGGCCAATATTGAACTACCCAAAAAAGGGATCTCTCCCTCCCTCTCCTTCTCCCTCCCTCCCTCTCCCTCTCCCTCTCCCTCTCCCTCTCCCTCTCCCCCCCTCTCTCTCTCCTCTCCTCTACTCTATCAAGCTATCTGGAGATTAGATTGGGTAATAGAAAACTCTGCTTTAAGAGAGAATATGTTTAGAACACAATTTTAAGAAATGAAGGGTAGAGAAGATAAATATAAGACCCAGTCCCAAATACCTGGGAAAGAGCAGACACAGACACAGACAAATAGACACCTCTCAAGACTCAATGGTTTACCAGAACTTGAGCAAGAAACTTCCCCTGATGTGTCATTGATTTGTCCACATTGTTGGCTTGGCATTGGTTATCTTCTTTGGACACGTAGTTAATATGCGGTTCAGATAGGCAAAGACTAAATGATAGATTTCATGCTTGTAATCAGAGTGAAGTCACCAAAACCAGTGGCAGAAAATTGGCTTCCCATCTCTCATCTTTGTAGGGAACGTGCATTTATTGAGGGAGGCAACATATTCCATAAGTGCATTGCAAAGCAGACGGTTATTTTAAAACGCCAGGGGAACAAATTATCCTTTGTCTTCTTGTTGTTATCTTTTGGAACATTTGTGAATATTGGGGTGAGATTAAAAGGGAACCTGGGGAAAAAGAATAGTTAATGGCATCTCTCTCCTTTCCAGTTTTCTTGTACCTGTGTTCTCCAAAATACCTTCATTTTTAACATGTACTATTTTTTTTTTTTTTAGTTTGGGGCACTTTTTTTTCAAAGCTATTAGGAAAATAATGTAACTTCTGACAATCAGCTATTTTCACAATAAACAGTTTGACCCCAAATTGTTTCATGTTCAGATATATCCCATTGTAACAAAGCAAAAGAATAGTAGAAATTGGTTTCCAGCTCACAACAGATGTAGAAAATTAAGCTCAAGTAAATCAGAGAAAGAGGAGACAAGACATGTGATGAGACAGAAAAGTAGCCTGAGCTCAACACAATAGACATTAAAAACTGGGGTGGAGGTGGGGGATGGAAAACTGGCAATGCCTAAACGCTCCAAAGGGAGGTACAAAAAAAAAGTGAAGATGCTGGTAAAAAAATTGGGAGAGACCACTAAGTAGACAAACCTAAATCCTAGACTCAAAATTACAGAATGTTGATAATGTCAGGTTCCAAGTAATGCACCCATTACATCTGAACCAATTAAAATTAGGGGACTGGAGGCTAAAAAATATGAAGAACGATTGCAGGAATTAGGTATGTCTACTTTAATGAAAAGGATTAGGAGTGACCTGATACCAGTGTTCCAATATCTAAAGGGCTGCCACAAAGAAGAGGGGGTCAACCTGTTTTGCAAAGCACCTGAAGGCAGGACAAGAAGCAATGGATGGAAACTAATCAAGGAGAGAAGGTTTCCTTGTCCAGTCATGTCTGACTCTAAGACGCAACATTCATCTCCGTTTCTTGGTTGAGGGAGGCAGTGTTGTCTGAAAATATTTTCCATAGTCATGGGCCAGCATAGTTATATGCCAAAGGTGTCCTGAATGCTGTTATCTTCCCACCAAAGTGGTACCTATTAATCTACTCACATGTGCATGCTTTCAAACTGCTAGGTGGACAAGAGTTGGGGCAAGAATGGGAGTGCACCCTGTCATGCAGAGCTCAGGTCTCGAAGCTCAGTATCTTTAACTGCTGAGTTATCACACCCCCAATCAAGGAGAGAACCAATCTAGAAATAAGGAGAAATTTCCTGACAGAATAATTAATCAGTGGAATGGCTTGCCTTCAGGAGTTGTGGGTGCTCCATCACTGGATGTTTTAAAGAAGAGATTGGACAACCATTTGTCTGAAATGATATAGGGTCTCCTGCTTTTCATAGTGTTGGACTAGAAGACCTCCAAGGTCCCTTCCAGCTCCATTTTGATTATCATTACTGTACCTTTCCCATCAAGAAGAGGCAGAGGCTTGTGAGGTTAGTTTTTGCCTTACCTCTCAAATTAATTCCATGGCCTCATTATTATATGGACATGGCAGGAAATGTCAGGTGCTGAAATTTTAGATATATGAAGAAAGTCAGAGAGAAATAGGCTACATTCACTGAAGGAATGTCCATTCATATGAACCTCCAAAGTCCCTTCCAACTCTATTATTCTGTTAAAAGTTCTGGTGTTCCAAGATGTGGAATAACAGAAAGCTCTACCCTTATATGATAAAGTTGACATGGTATATTGCTTAATGACCTGCTTCCATAAAAGCTTCAAGTTCACATGTTACTGACTTTACACATTACCTTTAATTTGGCTTCTGTCCTTTACTGGGGAATTCTGTTCAGACTGTGTCAAACATGGCTACCTTGTTCTTTTAAAATATTATATGGGGAAACATTTTGGAGAAAAAAAGCTTTTTCTTTTATCCCAAACTTTTCTCCAGCTTATGCATAATGTGTTCCCTCTTGGGAACTGATGCTCCAGACATCAGCAATAGCTGAATGCTCTATGGAAGTTCAACTATTCCTCAACCTTGAAAGACTGAGTTCAGGAAAAAAGATATGGTGAAACATGTACATATAGAGAAAAGCCATTTATAAGGAACAGTTGAGAGAATGGATTGAAAGAAAGAAAATAATAATCAAACAAAGGGCTGCTTGGAAGGAAGAAATCCTTGTGTCCTTTACAATAGTGAACAAGAATTCAATCAGAGCTAGCAGTATTAAAACTTCAGAACATGACATGTATGTACAAAGCACCTGGTTTTATAATTCATGTCACTTCACAATGATCCATGACAGCTTCCTTGAAAGCTATTTTGTACAACTTGGCCTCAGAAATGTTTCTGTGTTATGCTTCTGTCTTTCTCTCTGTGTTTTCTAACCTTATTCAGACAGGCATTACTAGGTTGGGAATACTCAATATGTGAACAGTCCAAATAAGTCCCACCTGCCATTGGCATTGCTTAATTGACATTGCTCAAGAAATCCAGGCATTTTTCACTGCAGATGTGAACAGAGGCCTGATCTTTCTTTAGAAGATATCATTTAAGCAATGTTGGCATGGAATATTGTTGATCACCTATGGAGCACTCAGATCTTAATAGCAATTGAAAAGGTCTTTCTTTTAACAGTCTTAACTGTTCCTGAATCCATGGAATGCAGATTCTATCCCAATCTTATTTCCCTACAAGTTTAAAGAAAATTTTATTTGGTAGTCATCTAGTGTAGCATCTACTAGGGTAAGTTAACATTATTAATTTTCCATGTGAAGATAAATACTAATATAGAAACTATTTCAAAAAAAAAATAAGTGTGAAGAATCAACATCTCCAGATCTTGTATTATCATCCTTCATGAATTCTTTGCATGAAAGTGAGCAAAATGTTTTATGCATAATGAGACTTCCCTACTCTTTGCCTACCCACTTCTTGTCATACTCTATGTATTGGAGCTTCTCTGCTCCTTCAGATAGAAAGGATAGAGTAGATAGAAAATTGCAAGCTTTCTTGAATTTTGTAAAATCCAGCAAAGGAAAGAATGAATGTCATTAGTTTAGTTTAGTTTAGTTTAGTTTATTAGATTTGTATACCGCCCTACTCCCGAAGGACTCAGGGCGGTGAACAGCCATGAAATAAAACATATCAATACAAAATTTAAAATAGAAATAAAACAAGTTAGATAAATTTGGCTGAACCATATTTAAAACCCCAATAATTTAAAACCAAATTTAAAATTCCCATTTAAAAGAGGAGAAGTTTAGGTCAGGCCGGCTTGCTGGAATAGGAACGTCTTCAGCGTGCGACGGAAGGTACGCAGATCCGGAATCCTCCGTATCTCGGGGGGGAGCTCGTTCCAGATAGTAGGTGCCCCCACAGAGAAGGCTCTCCCCCTGGGGGACGCCAGTCGACATTGTTTGGCCGACGGCACCCAGAGGAGCCCCTCTCTATGGGAGCGTACTGGTCGGTGGGAGGCTATTGGTGGTAGCAGGCGGTCCCGTAGATAACCAGGTCCTGAGCCATGGAGCGCTCTAAAGGTGATGACCAAAACCTTGAAGCGCACTCGGAAGACCACCGGGAGCCAGTGCAGCTCGCGCAGGAGAGGCGTTACATGGGAGCGCCACGTCGCTCCCATCACCACCCGCGCGGCCGCACTCTGCGCCAGTTGGAGCCTCCGAGTGCTCCTCAAGGGGAGCCCCATGTAGAGAGCGTTACAATAGTCCAGACGGGAGGTGACGAGGGCATGAGTGACCGTGCGTAACGAGTCCCGATCCAGAAAGGGACGCAACTGGCGAATCAGGCGAACCTGATGAAAAATCCTCCCGGTCACGGCCGTCAAGTGCTCTTCTAAAGACAGCCGTGAATCCAGGAGGACACCCAAGTTGCGAGCCCTCTCCGTGGGGGCCAATACTTCGCCCCCAATAGTCAGTGATGGCACCAGCTGACTATATCGGGATGTCGGAAACCACAGCCACTCGGTCTTGGATGGGTTGAGTCTGAGCCTGTTTCTCCCCATCCAGATCCGTACGGCCTCCAGGCACCGGGACATCACTTCAAGGGCATCGTTGGGGTGGTCCGGGGTGGAGATGTACAGCTGGGTGTCGTCAGCGTACTGATGGTACTCCACCCTGAAACCACGGATGATCTCGCCCAATGGCTTCACATAAATGTTGAACAAAAGGGGCGAGAGGACCGATCCTTGTGGCACCCCACATATAAGGGGCCTCGGGGTCGACCTCTGCCCCCCTGTCAACACAGACTGCGACCGGTCGGAGAGAAAGGAGGAGAACCACCGTAGTACGGTGCCTCCCACCCCCAACCCCCCCAACCGGTGCAGCATGATACCATGGTCGATGGTATCAAAAGCCGCTGAGAGGTCTAATAGGACCAGGATAGAGGAACAACCTCTGTCCCGAGCCCTCCAGAGATCATCCACCAACGCGACCAATGCCGTTTCCGTGCTGTACCCAGGCCTGAAGCCTGACTGGAACGGATCTAGATACGTCGTTTCATCCAGGTACCGGGGAAACTGTCGTGCCACCACACTCTCAACAACCTTCGCAACAAAGCGAAGGTTGGAGACTGGACGATAATTAGCCAATATTGCCGGGTCCAGGGAAGGCTTCTTGAGGAGAGGTCTCACCACCGCCTCTTTCAAGGCGGCGGGAAAGACACCCTCACTCAATGAAGCATTTATAATCCCCTGGAGCCAGCCTCGCGTCACCTCCCGGGAAGCCAGCACTAACCAGGAGGGGCACGGGTCCAACAAACATGTGGTCGCATTCAGTCTACCCAGAATCCTGTCCACGTCCTCAGGGGTCACAGAGTCAAACTCATCCCAGATAACATTCTCAGGACCTGCCTCCGTCATCCCCACTGGATCTACCCAGTCAGAGTCCAGATCTTCCCGAATCTGAGTGATTTTGTCATACAGATACTGAACAAAATCCTCGGCTCTCCCCTCCAAGGGGTCCTCCCTCGCTTCCTGGTGGAGCAGGGAGCGGGTCACCCTAAACAGGGCGGCCGGGCGGTTATCTGATGACGCGATAAGAGCAGCAAGATGAGTACATTTCGCTGCTTTTATCGCCACTAGGTAATTCTTAATATGAGATCTTACCAGTGTCCGGTCAGATTCAGTGCGACTGGCCCTCCAACTACTCTCTAGGCGTCTTTTCCGGCGCTTCATCTCCCTCAGCTCCTCAGTAAACCAAGGAGCCAGGTGAGATCGGCGCCGGGTCAGAGGCCGCAAAGGCACGACTCGATCCAGAGCTCCAGCGGCCGCCCTATCCCAGGCGGCCACTAAGTCTCCAGTCGAGGCGTGAGCCAAGACCTCAGGCATTGGCCCAAGCTCCGTCTGGAACCTATCAGGTTCCATCAGGCGCCTGGGGCGGTACCATCTTATCGGTTCCGCCTCCCTGCGGCGGGGAGCAGCGGTTCGAAGATCAAGGCGAAGGAGAGAGTGATCCGACCATGACAAGGGCTCGATAACTATGTCCCCTATCTCGAGATCAACCTTCAAAGGTTGAATACAACATTTAGGCGTTATCAAGTAGTCACAGTTTTCTGTGCATTATTATGAATGGGGATGTTGTGATTTGCCAAGAAAGTAATCATTTCATGACTCAAGATATCCAGCAACCACCCTATCCTAGCAAACAAATCAAGACTTGACATATATGTGTAACTTTTATATGGCTTAGAATTACTATCTCAGGCAATCTAATAACATAGTCTGCACATCACTATATATTGAGATGTTTTATGCTGTATAATCCTCAGGATGTCTACTGACTGGTAAAGCTTCACTTGTCCTTTTTGACTTTTTGACAAACATTATGTTATTTGATATATTCAGCTACATCCCTGTCATATTTCTCATATTTCTAAATGATCTTATCCTCTGTAATCCAAATATCCATTTGAATGGTCATGTGCTGAGCATCAGTTTCAGTTACATATCTTGCTATGTGTATTTGTCTCTATGGTTGAATCTTCAGAGATAACCTCATCTTGTGTGCTTATACTCATTACACAACAGTGTGTTTCTTTTGGTGGACTTGGAGTTTTATACTCTGTTGTAGGATTGGGGGGTTGCTTTCCATGTCCCCACATCTTTCTAGAGTTTCTTCATTACAGAGGGTCTACTTGTGTGCAACATGACTATTGTAAGGGCTGAGTGATTGGATTCATCCTCTACTTCATCTCACTGATTTCTCAACTCAATTCCTCTGTTCCAGATTTATTTTCTGCCATGGTTTCCTTGATTCCCCCCCCACACACACACACACAAAGCTTTTGGGCAAACTTGTGCTACCAAGATCAAAATCTTTGATCCTTCTTTGCTGGTACAAAATTCTCCCATATGTTTTCTGCTAAATCTTCATCTAGTAGAGTGGATTCTACTCATGGAGAACCCTCATTCCCCTCTTCAGGGTTTCAGATGAAAACAGATTTAACCAGGAAACTGTGAACATCTTAGACCAAGCCAAATAAAAAAAATACTAGGGAATTCCTGCAAGCTTAGCATTCACCGTACATCAGTCATCAATAGACACAAAGAGATAAACCATATATACACACCATTCAAAAGAGACAATAAAAAAGCTAAGAAGAGAACAAAAAGATCAGAGTGTATCCTTTCCAGCAGCCAACACTTAGATAAGCAGGGATTACCACCAGGCAAACTATCTAGAAGAAACAATACCCTAATGATGGAACCATCAAAAGGAAAACCACATTCCCACCAACACTGGCAGGGCAAGCTAGGGTATATACACAGGGAGCAAAGCCCACACTTGTTCATACTGATATTATGTAGTTGGGTAATAAAACATGTGCAATCAAACAACCAAGCTCAGAGATCCCTGAGAACTCCACAGTTGTGCTTAACATTGTAAAATAAAAACCAACCAAAATCCGCTCCCTAACTTTGCCTGCTAGGTCTTCCTATTTGCTGAATTCCGCAAATCATAGCAGTTAGATTAGATCTTTTCTTTCCCATCCCATTTCCTGATGATTGTGGGAATGTTCCTTAGAGTGTGTAGAGTAGGCAATAGCATGTCTTTTTTAAAAAAGGGACAAATTATTAAATCAGCCTTGGGATTTGTCATCTGGTTATGTGAAAAGACTGGAGCGATTTGCCAAACATAAGGCTGGGATTACAGAGTGCACAGTCGACAGCAAGTATTGTAATGATAATGAACCTATCTCTACAGAACTGACACAGATACATAAGTGGCTTTCTGAATCTGATGTTAACAACAGACACCCCAAACAAAATTGATATAGGCCTCCTACGCAGTTGAGGAATTAATATTTGTGGGCCCTGAAAGAGAGAGAATGTTTGAAGTTCAAGTGGTACGTATTACTGAGAAAAGTTTTTTCTAACAGGCAAACAAACCACAATTCCTTTGAGAAAGAAATACATAACAATAGAAATGGCAGCAGAGATTACTGCACAATATTGAGTGAATGGATGTTATTGGGTCTTATTAGTATGTTGTATCCATTAAAAAACTTTTAAAATGCCATTTTAACAAACAAACAAAAAATATGCCTAGTCTGTCCACCCGTCCCCCAGTTTTATATTTTCAGGGAAAGAAAAACAAAAAAGTCTTGGTAGACAAAAAGAAGAAAAATATTTTTTCTTCTTTTTTTATCCCGTTTTTATCAGGCCTTCTTATCTCTATAGAGTACTTATCTTTTGATTTCTCCCACTGCAAGATGTAGCAAGAGCTATTAAGATAGAATTTTTTTTTCAAGCATCAAAACATTTAAAATTCATTATTGCATTGATTAAATAATCATTTGACAATACAAATCTAAACTCATTAGATCATCTTTTGGAATAACTACAAATCATTATAAAATCCTTAATATTTATATTGTTATCATCACTATTTATCACTGTTTATATATCACTATTTATGTGCATATGGTCATATATAAAAAAGAAAATTACATTAAATTTATAAAAATACTAAAAGCAGTCAGTGAAAAACAATATTAAATTCTAGATTCCTGCCACTGTACCTGACTGCAGCTTTCTTTAAATTATTCCTAAACATTAAACTAGTTTCTGGTTATTATTTTTACCTCAAATATTTCCCTCTTAAAACCATACTCTAAATATCTCAATGGTATCTCAAAATACCATGTGGTATTTTCCATATAATATGTGGGCAACCCAGTATTGTTTAAATTTAGAGAAACTTCCATTGTGGATGTATTCATTTTGTTGTTGTTGTTTACTAACCTTAGTGACTGCATATTGTAATTCCATGGAGATTTAAAGAAGGAAACATATCATGAAGAAATATGAGATGTTGCAGAAATGGAAATTTCTCATCTTTCTCCCTGTCCCCTCCACCCTTGGTTGTGATTGGATAATAATTATCAGAATCTCCAGTTCCATAATAGCCTTTGTAAGAATGGTATTTCACAGTTTATTTCAAATCTATAAACATAATCCCTTCTGCTGGTTCCTCGGATCTACCAAATCAATGCCTCCTGGCTAGATACTATCATTCATTAACAAAAAAGATAGCATACCTGCAGTCTGTCTGTCTTTTACCAAAAGTTTGACCAGGTAATTTCAATGATACAAAAATATCCAGGTTACTTAATCCATAAATGCTCAATAATTTGAGCACTTTGTGCCAAAAACACTGTCAGATTCTAAGTAAACATACAATATACACAGTACATAATCGCAAAAGAGATTTGCAATTTTGCTATAGCCTTTGTTCAAGAATTCTCCTATTTCAGTCATTAGCTTTGATTTTAATGGCCAGCAAGGCTTTTTAAAAGTATAACATTAAAAAATAATAATCAGGCATTATGAAATAAGGTAAAGTCCAACCAACCCACTATAAAATTCTCAAAAATTTAGTTTCTTTTCTTGGAATCTTCAGGGAAAATTCTACAGGTGGTCCTGTCTCATAGACCTTTGCTTTTCATTATGACTGATGAAAATACATAACCATGTATTTATATTTATGTATTGTAAATATAGTGGAACCATGCAGTGGTAGCTATTCATGGAGTCAATTGACATCACTAATATTAAGATGCACCAACATGAATGGTCTCACAGAACTTCAGCTGTTTTCACTTCAAAATAATTTTTCCTATTGGGAACAGACATTGGTTAGAGAAGAACCAATCTGTTTGCTTAATTTGCACCTTTATTTTTCACCATAGAAATGGGTAAAGACATTAGAACACTTATTTCAAGATATGTGTGTTAGCACCTGGATTTAAAACTTAATTAAAAGCCTACTAAAACATGAATTTACAGTTCACAGTTAGGCCTGTATAAAATATGTTGACCTTGAGCAGAAAGCTAAGAAAAAGATACATAATCTATTCTCCCTGAGAATTCCAAGGGCTATGAGTTGCCATTAAGTAGGTTTACTTGCATGTTTACTTGGGTTTCTGAGAAGGAGGCCCAAGGATCTCTACTCACCACCCCAGGTTTAAGCAGCATTTTCTACCTTCGCTGCTACTGTTTTTCACAAACCTGGATAAATTCTCTTTAAGAGAATGCTGAGGTTCATGACCTGAGCATTGGGTCAAGCATAACTTGAATTTACCTGCTAATGGTTCAGAGTGGCTCACAATGGCTTTATAAACAGAGCTTATGTTTGACATAATGTTCTCCCCCATTTGATGTCTCATGATATTCCCTATTAAAATGAATATGAACACTTAAAATAAAAGCTTTAATCTATTCATAATGACCACATAAGGTTCCTGAATGCTCACAAGTCTGAACTTCAGCAATTTATTCCATCTTATTTTATTAAATTATATTTAGCATATGATGAAATAATTGTTCTTTTAAGAAGATAGTACTAATTTGGTATCAGCTGTAATGTTGTATGAATGTATCTTAGATTTCAAGGATTAAAGGTCTGTTTATTTTAAAATCTACTTTTCAGCTTAATACATTATAGATTCTTTCTTTCTTTCTTTCTTTCTTTCTTTCTTTCTTTCTTTATCATCTTTGAATGTCAAAACAAGCATAATGATTCTCTAATTGTTAGCAATTTAAGTAAACATTCTACTGGGAAGAATTTGCTTTACAATTGTTCCTTTGTTATCTGTTTGAAAATACTGCCAAAACCTAAGAGAGGGGAGAGAGAGAAAAAGGTTACTTAATGGAAGATTAGTTGCATTATCTACTACATATTAGTAGTTTAGTGTGTACACACAGGTGGGACTCATAATTTTATTGATTGGCGACTTGAAGACCATTGCATTTTTCTATATGAAAAGAACGTCAATCCATTAATTCTATCATTATTTCTACTAGTTTTGAAACCATCATTATTATATTTGAGGACATTTTTATATATGAGTGCTCTTATCAGATGCAAGCAGACACCAGTGGAACTTATTCTTATGTGCATCCAAGACTCAACACCTTAGATGCAGACTTACCTGAAAATGAATCTTTGTAAATACCATGTTGATCCATTCTTTGGAAGGAACATTCCTGTGATTGCACACTTTTCTGCTATATAATTTGTTGTAAGATAGCGACATTTGGTAATAAGACCATGCCTGTGACTAAATATAAGTACCCAGATGTTTGTGTATAAGACAATTATTGGTTAGCAGCAAATGGAGAGCACAGTTCACCTGCATTATTAAATACCTGCCCAGATGGACATCTCCTTTGGCTTTGTGTCTCTCTCACAAAGAAGTTCTCCAATGTGTGCTTCAAGGGTCTTCTTATATTACATGAGATAATATCTCATATTATTGCTAAGTGACAGCCCCATAATGATGTATATGAAATGCTGACGATATACGAGAAGCCTTATCATTTTTTTTTATTTAATTGCTTTCAATTCATAACAATAGGAAAAGTATTGGCCTATGGAAGACTAGCACAAGCCCAAACAATAGACGATGTATCTATTATCTCACTTCCATGAAGGTCGTCGACCTATGACAGTTGGAGTAGTAGAAACATTAGAAATCATGTGCAATTTAATCTTTACACAAATAAAGGGAAAGCATCACAATGCTTGAATAATGAAGAGTATCTCAAAGAAAGAAGAAAGTCTGTCCCTGAGGATATTCTTCATTTTCTTTCCACGGCAGTTCACACTATGAGTTTCACTCACTCTGCTGACATACGTATTAATAGTATTTGGGCTGGGAGACCGTCCGATGTTCGAAAGTGATTGCAAAGTGCAGCTGTGACTCAGTTCTCCTTTCATCCATTCATTACTTCACCATGTCAACTCTCAGAGACTATTGTTCACAGAAAAACTGTCATCATGATTGAAATTAACATCCCCCCCTCTTTTTCCTACTCCTGTTTCAAGGAAAAATGTACGTGTTTATGTTTAACTGACCATTCTAGATTAATCTCCGAACATTGTCAGTGATGCAAAATGCCAGGACTCAAGTCAATATGGAAACACATTCTGATCAAAGAAACACAAAGAAAGACTTTATCCATCAATCATTAGAAGAGAAAAAGGTCTCCTTTATCTCCAAAAAATATGTGCTAAAATCCTTGGATTTTGATTATTTTTTGCCTTTGAAAGTCAAGAACAACAAATCAATTTTAACTCCCAATAAGAAAAGCTGCATGAAACTTTAGGCTAAGATGATCGGGACCTATCATTTTACCAATCTAAAGACAGCCCATCAGTTATTTTTTTCCATTATTCATTTTATTCCTTAGCCAAGGCTGTGAAATGTTGGAGATCCTTCAACTATCACCAGCTCATGTCTGGTGAATTGCATTCAGTTTAAAGAATCATATTTTGCTAATGCCAGTTTAGTAGCAAAGTTAGGAGGGTTGGTGGATATATCCATTCAATTGTGATATACAGTATATTAGATTATGGCTATCCCCATTATTCCATACTAGCAATAGCAATAGCACTTAGACTTATATACCGCTTCACAGTGCTTTATAGCCCACTCTAAGCACTTTACAGAGTCAGCATATTGCCCCCAACAATCTGGGTCTTCATTTTACCCACCTCGGAAGGATGGAAGGCTGAGTCAACCTTCAGCCTGGTGAGATTCGATCTGCCAAACTGCTGGCAGTCAGTGATCAGCAGAAGGAGCCTGCAGTACTGCACTCTAACCACTGGGCCACCAGGGCTACTAAGACTGATTTCATGTTAAAAGAAAAGACTAGAATACTTGTCACTGGGTAATTTGGTATGAGACATCCTTTGGGGAGAGTGGAGGGTGAGATTGAGTAGAACATCATATATCAGCTTCATTTTCTTTTGCATTTAAAGCGCTCCATGGCATAGGACCCGGGTACCTTCGAGACCGTCTTCTGCCACCAGTAGCCTCCCACCGACCAGTCCGCTCCCACAGAGAGGGTCTCCTCAGGGTGCCATCAGCCAAGTTATGTCGGCTGGCGACACCCAGGGGGAGGGCCTTCTCTGTGGGAGCCCCAGCCCTGTGGAATGAACTGCCCCCGGAAATACGTAAGATCTCCGACCTCCGGGTGTTTCGTTGCGCATTGAAGACCCTGTTGTTCCGCCAGGCTGGGCTATCAACATAATAATTTTAAATTGGGGTATTTTCAATTTTTGGGGTTTTAAATCGGCCAAATCTATTTAATTATTTTAATTTTTAATCATTGTTGTGTCTTGTGTTTTTAAATTGGCTGTACACCGCCCTGAGTCCTTCGGGAGAAGGGCGGTATAGAAATAAAATTATTATTATTATTATTATTATTATTATTATTATTATTATTATTATTATTATTATTTGTCTGTCTTCATGATTTGTTCACAAAATATCTATATTCAGTGAGTTTCTTACTCAATCCAGTTATATATTGTCCAAGTGATCGCCAAAAAGGGTTCTAATATTTATTTATATTTAAATAAATATTAAAATGTCCCATATTTACTTATGATATTACTCTTGCATTTTGGTGTGATTTTAGATCAGCAGTAGAAAAGGATAAAGGAAAAAAGGTGAAAAATTCTGACAAGTAGTAATATCATTGGGAATTGTAGATGAAATACTAAGATATGTTACAAAAGCTATATCTGGTTTGTATTGTTGAATGGGACATAAGGGAAACATTATTATACACAGTAGAGTGATCTTAATAAAAGAGTATTGTCTCTTGGGTGCAAAAATCTTGGCAATCAGTAAATGGCAGCAAAGAGTTGTAGTTTTCTGTATCTCTTTTCTCTTTTCAAAGGCCAAATCTCTTAATCCAATGAGCATTGTGAGTCCTCTACCTGATGATCAGTTGTGGGAGCTGCAGACTTATTGATAATCAGCTGATTAATTTAGCAATTTGCTATGGTTTGTGCATCTACCTGCTGTCTATTTTTCCAATGGTTAAAGAGGATTGAGAGCCACAGAAATTCATTGAGTGTCTTTAGGGCAATAATGCACAGGATTGGTATTATGTAAAAACCTGGGAGCAGGAAGCTCAATAGATGCTACCTTGACTTTCTGTGCGAAAAGCAGGATATAAATATTTATAAATGAGCCCAAATATTACAAAACACTAACAAGTATCCAGTGACCTTGTTCCAAAGAAATATCAAAACCGGTAAGCATTTTGACCGACAATTTTTCACCACTTGAAGAAGTGAGCATGCATAGCAATAACAATGGAGAATAGAATAGAATAGAATAGAATAGAATAGAATAGAATAGAATAGAATAGAATAGAATAGAATAGAATAGAATAGAATTCTTTATTGTCATTTTGAATGTACACTAATTGGCATACAATAAAATGAAATTTCATTGCACACAGCTTTCAAAGAGCTACTACCTCCAATATTCACTACATAACCATGACAGAATAAATAAACAAACAAATAAATACAAGTTTCACATATTCTTACCACTGGTTCACTGTGCTCGGATACTAGCTTTGCGTGCCTTCCGTGCATGCCCCTGGCCTTCCATGCATGCTCTTTGCTCGCACGCCTGCCTTCTGCGCATGTGCCCGGCCTAAAAACGTGGCTAAATAGGACGGCATTATGCTGGGGCAGGTAGGCGGGCCCACCCAAAGTCGCCACTACCAGTTTTTTCATTTCATTTTCATTTTATTAAATTTGTATACCGCCCTACTCCCGAAGGACTCAGGGCGGTGAACAGCCATAAAATAAAACATATAAATACAAAATTTAAAATGGAGATAAAACAAATTAAATAAATTTGGCTGAACCATTTTAAAACCCCAATAATTTAAAACCAAATTTAAAATTCCATTTAAAAAGAGGAAAAGTTTAGGTCAGGCCAGCTTGATGGAATAGGAACGTCTTAAGCGCGCGACGGAAGGTATGCAGATCCGGAATCCTCCGTATCTCGGGGGGGAGCTCGTTCCAGATAGTAGGTGCCCCCACAGAGAAGGCTCTCCCCCTGGGGGCCACCAGTTGACATTGTTTGGCCGATGGCACCCAGAGGAGCCCCTCTCTATGGGAGCGTACTGGTCGGTGGGAGGCTATTGGTGGTAGCAGGCGGTCCCGCAAATAGCCAGGTCCTAAACCATGGAGCGCTCTGAAGGTGATAACCAAAACCTTGAAGCGCACTCGGAAGACCACCGGGAGCCAGTGCAGCTTGCGCAGGAGAGGCGTTACATGGGAGCGCCACGTCGCTCCCATCACCACCCGCGCGGCCGCACTCTGCGCCAGTTGGAGCCTCCGAGTGCTCCTCAAGGGGAGCCCCATGTAGAGAGCGTTACAATAGTCCAGATGGGAGGTGACGAGGGCATGAGTGACCGTGCGTAACGAGTCCCGATCCAGAAAGGGATGCAACTGTTCACCCGAACCAGGATGAATGACTGAATATCACCTCTGAACTTGACTTTCTTGGTGTTTTCTTTTAAGCCATTTCACTTTTCATCCAAGAAGCTTCTTCAGTTCTAAGTGACTAGTGGGGACCAAGCCCTGATCTCTGCCATTTTGGACTGCACTGCCTGCTCTGAAAGGATGGATCTAAATTGTTTTACAAATTTAATAGAGGGATGGTGAAATGGCAGCTGTCTCTCTGTTTTTTGTTTTTTTTTAATGGATGAATCTGACAAAGTTCTATCAAATTTTCTTTTCTAAGGAGATTGATAGGAAGATTCATGAAACTGAAGGGGAGGGGGAATAATAGGTTCAACAGAGAAATTGTGAAATTTTGTTTTGTTTTAAATTGGGTAAAATTGAACTTGTTTTGCTAAGTTTCCCTAACTCATTGCAAGAATTGTGATTGTCTTTTGTTGTTACTGCCAATCCTGGATTTTGTTTTATCTACCTGCTGTTGAATGTTTGATTTTAACTGAAGTGTAGCCATTAATTGTGTGATACACATTTTTAAAAATTAATTTGTGATTAGTTCCCATGTTGTTATTATTGAGACCTTTAAATTTATTTTTGTAAACCTTTCCCAGAAAGAATCTAGGGAAAGGGTTTGAGAAACTTCCAAAATAGAATAAATCAATGCTGATGAGCAGCTGTATCTATCCCCTCTTTATTTATTTCTTTTTTGGGTGGGGAGAATGAATACATTTTCAGCAGAGCACTGGTCAGAATAGAAAACTGCAACTTTTATTGCATATGAATAAAAAAAAATACAGAGGCTTAATTTCCTCAAAGCCTTAATTGTTAAGCTCAACAGTTACCATCTAAAAAAATAAAATATAAATTCTATGTTTGAACAGTTGACCTAGATTGTCTCTTGCAATGTATAGCTATTAAAGGTTTCTATGGGGTTAACCAAGCTGTAGTGCTTATATAGTTTATAGTAAAGGATGATTTAATCCAACCTTATTTTCATGATCTTATCTGTATTTCAAGTCTTATATAAGGTTGACATTAATCATAAAATATTAGTAAATAATACCTTAATACCTCTCCTTCTAATCCTATTGGACACATGTTCCTAGGCTCATTAGATAGAATTAAGTAGATTTTGTTGTGTCAAAATACATTTTATCAGTTAACACACTTGATCTCTTTTCAGAAATGCAACTCAATTTACATTTGCAAACTTGATGAAGAATCAGGATGAACAGCCTATACCAATGCCAGGAACACTAAGAAACTTATATAAATACAGTAAGTGTGCTCACCTACCTTGATCAACTTATTGCATGGAGGAGGTATTTTACAAATTTTAATTTCAATTGTACACTTACTCAGATTCATATACATTTTTCATGAACTTTCCTAAACATGAAGCACTGAGATACCCCAAATCTTCGCAGAAAGCATGTTCAAGCTCGATAGGCTATTCTCATTGCTTGTTGGTCTAGGACTAGGTTACACATTCTGCATTGGAGAAAAATTACCCAGTGAGCCATTGCTTTTTAGTTAATGTTTTTTGAGAATGTATATGGCTAAGCATAAGAATACCACAAGTTGGAGGCAAACAAACACATTCCTCAAAAATGTATAAACATTTAATTTCATAGGTCAGGAGCTGGCATGCCTTGTCTGAAATATATGTGTTAGCCACTCTACTATAACTAGTATGATAATAGACAGCTGGCTGCATACTCCACCATAAGCATTGACAATATGGCACAAATGGATTCCATGTTAGGGAGGTAATGCTAATATTTTACAAATGAGAGTAAACAAGGCTGGAGAGCTAAATGTCGAAGCTGAGCAATTCATTATGATGAAACCCTACATTACTATTTGAGTGCCTTTAATCAATGGACAAAAAGTATATCAATCATCCTCAGTGTGTATGAAGCACATACACAATGAGGATGATGGGGTTAAAAGCACCACCATAACCACAACTTAACAAAAAAAAAACAAAACCCAAACCTGGGGCCATAACATCCAACTCATAGAGAATAACATAGCCACATTTACCAGCAGAACCTGCCTGACCACATAATAATGGGTGCATCAAGATTCACTGATGTAATACAACCATTACATGAAACACATTGGCTGCCAATCAACTTCCAAATACAGTTCAAGTGGCTAATTGTCACTTTTAAAGTTCCATAGGTTCAAGGGTATCCCTGTGAGTTCTGCCTTCACTGGCTTAAGTCTGACTATACAGCAAGATCTGGGAGAGAGAGCTTGGTCTCTTTTTTCATGGACCCCAGGTTGAAACTCTCTTTGTGATGACCTTTTCTTTTTGGAACTGCTTATCCCCAAATATCCAGACTCTTCTGAATGCCATGTAAGGGATGCTGGGGGGAGAACACTTGAAGAAGATGTGTGAGAGAGTAGTTACACATTTCCCCCTGCTTATTGGGATATCTCAAACTTCTGCCTTGTGGGTTCCAGCATTTTGGCCCCTGTTGGAAAATCCAAGAAAAGGCTTTAGAACATGTTGTAAACCTACAAATATAGACCTTTTTAAAAAAAAAAATTCAAGCAAATGTCACTTCTGGACATTGAACCCTTTGGACATTTCTGCAATAAATCACAGAAGTCCAAACATGTGATCAGTGGAAGCATCTTCTATGCAACTAAGTTCTCCCTCTCTAATTCTGAGTTCTGGTTTTATTCTTAAACTGCTTATTATATGTTTTGCTGCACTTCCTCTCAACCTCCCTTGGTCTTCTGATTTCATTTAAGATAGCTCTGATAAGTTGTCTTTCAAGCTTCTACTTGCTTTTCCCAGAGCCAATCCAATACATTTCACTTTCCAAGAAGGAAGACATATGCCTTCTTCACTGTCCAGATAGAAAAAAAAGCTGAGTATAGTGGCAACTGAATCTTACTTCTTTGCTCGTGATGGGATAGCATACTTTTTTCAGAGGCAAAAAAATGGCTAATTAATGTGTCCATGACAGGTTGTATAATATACTGTTCTTTCTCAATAGAGAGTTTTATAGAACACAGTTAGGTCTCCAGTATCTAATGCTGAGATAGTTTCTGGTTAATGGTGAACATGGGAAGCAACTTCAAGAAAGTGTTAGATTTAGATTTGTTAAGGCCCTAACTATTTAAACATGGAGGTCCCTTAAAAGGTAGATGAGAAGGTTTCACAAAGTTGAATACTAAAACAAGACTTTGAGTCACCACAAGAGAATTGAAATCATATACGTGACTTTTAATTATTTAATAGCAAGGTATTTAAAGTGAAAAATAGAAAAATCATGAATTTGCAGATATCATGACATTACCAAGCAATAGTTTATGTAGGTTTTAAAAGTTGTCCATTTGAGAAATACAACTACCTACTGGGATCATTAATATATCCTACAGATCATTGAAGTGAAGAGCTTGTCATCAATTTATGCAACTCAAATTCTGCCAATATTCTGGCTGTACAACTATTACCTCTTTCTTAGTTCCCTCAAATAAGAAATTTAAACCAATAAAATATAATGCAATTATTTTCAGTGGTGCAAACTGTCTTCATTCTTCGACGTTTAGTTTTAAAATGGAGTTAATGTGCGTAAACTAAAATAGCTGAGAATCCCAAAGTTTAGTTTAATTTTTATTAGGCTAAATAGTCAAATCACCTCCAATGTACTATTGTGTATATTATTTCCTGAAATATAAAACTTAAATATGTGCAGACAAAAAAAAGAGTTTAAGAATAACACAGTCTCACATGCTTTTTAGAGGAGGAGGAGGGAAAATCATAAGCAAAGGAACCAAATTTAATTTAATCTAATATCACCACTAAAGCTTGCCATAATCTTCTCTACTGGAAAATAACTTGAGCCCCAGAGATGAGCCAGAATTAGCATAGGATATAAATCAGCTTTTATATTTTTATCAGATTATCCGCCGTGCTGGGTTAATGCTGCTGCATTCTGCAACATACAACAAACATGCTCTTCAGCTTCATATCTCTGCCATGTAAAATACCCACCCCGTGTGTCTTAATTATTTTAACAAGATAAAGTATACTACTTCAGCATGAATAATATTATCAGAATTACATTAAATCTCTCCATTTATTATCTCTAATGCTACTTAAAGGGGAAGTTAATAGAGTAATTCATTCTTGTACAATGACCTTGGTCACTAGTACATGATGTTTCATATTCATTATGCTGAGCTAAGTGAGGGCTCTGTTATAATATCACTTAATTTATATTCCAGATAATGCTCTGGGGAGAGGTTGCTCTTGTGCATTAGAGTTCTAGCCAAATCACAATATTTGAAGATATGTATAAAGCATAGTAGATAACTGTTAAAGAACATGCTTGGCAATATTAAACATTATTAGGGAATCACAGAATAAACTGGAAATAACAGTAAGAAGTACAGAGGAACAGAACCTGGAAAAAAAGTCTATTCTTAAGAAAGGGTAGAATTTATATTAACACGCAAATTTAATATTGCCATTCATTCTTGTATCTCCATCGAAAAATAAGGCATGCTAAGAATAGAGGTGTGACCTGGTCGAACAGTTCAATGACTAATCACCATCCTATATTAATCTATTATAAGACCTGATTACCAAATACATCACAGTAGAGGCCGAGTTTCATATCGGATGTTGAGCTATCTGTTATACAGAGATGTCTCAAAGGAAAACGTTAAAATTTTTTAGTTTATTAAAATCAGCATAGACTCAATTTTGCACAAAATGGAATTTAATATATTGCGGGAAAGACTCATGACTCCTCTGGGCATCTGAAGCTGGTTCTGCCTTGTTTGTGACATGCATGTAACCTCTGGCATATGTACAAAAGGTTTGTGACAATGTTGCTTTCATCAGACTGATCAGTTTGGCACCCAATCCCACAGATGCCACTAGTGGATAGATAGTTCCATCTTAAAAATAAAAAATGTCATTTGTAAGATGAATGTTTGCAATAAAAGATATCTAAGCTGACTTCACACAAATCAAAATGCAACATTGTGAATTTAAATTCTAGGTCAGGTGACCTAGAATTTAAATTCACAATATTGAATTTTAGTAATGTTAATTAATTCACAGGCCATCAAAAGACTCAAGACAGGTTACATCTGGATGATGATAATGATGTCATACCAACTCCTCTGAGATGGACACCAGTAATGTTCATAGTGAAAGTTGAAAGCCTAGTGCAGTGATGGCTAACCTTTTTGCCATCGTGTGCCAAAAGTGGGGGGAGCGCAGGGAGGTCGCGCACATGCATGCCCACACCCATAATTCTATGCGCCCCCCGCATATGCATGGGCAACCCCACTTGATGGCACGGTGGGCCTGGAAGTCCATTTTTCTCTCCTCAGGCTCCAGAGTCTTTCTAGGAGCTTGGGGATGGCAAAAATGGCCTTTCCCACCCCACCCCCAGGAGGCCCTCTGGAGGCCGGAAACAGCCTGTTTCCTGACTTCCGGTGGGCCCAGAAAGCCCAAAAATCAGCTGGCCAGTGCACGCTAGAGCTGAGCTCGCGTACCCACCGATATGGCTCTGAGTGCCAGAGGTTTGCCATCACGGGCCTAGTGGAATCAACCATCTTCAGCGATCTAAAAATTATGGAGTGATAAATCTCTGGTTTACAAATCTCTGGTGGTAAAGTCCCCCAAAGCATGTAGCCATCCCCAAGAAAGTCTTCCCCTAACTTGAGATCGAGGGGGTATTTTTTAATCTAGCTTTTCCAGGATATCCTGATTTGATAGGAAGATTTAATTCTGGCAAGGCAATGCCTGATATAACTGGGTCCTACACTGTTAAGGATTTGTAATTCATCACCAGCACTTTGAATTGGGCCCAAATATTGGTTGGAATCTAGTGCAGTCTCACTACCACATTCTGGACCAGTTATAGCCTCTAGATCTTCTCCAAAGTGCCCCAAGAAGATGATCCAGGATAGTAAGTCAAGACCTTCAGATCTTCCAGAACGGACTGCCAAAAGTTTATCTTTCCTCTGTCATTGGTCACTACTCAGGTATCTGTTTGGTTAAGGAATAATAGAATAACAATGTTGGGAGGGACTTTGAAGGTCTTCTAGTTTAACCCTCTGCTCAGGCAGGAAATTCTATACCATTTCAGACAAATGGTTGTCCAATCTCTTCTTGAAAATTTCCAGTATTGGAGCATCTACAACTTCGGGAGGCAAGACATACCATTGATTAATTGTTCTATCTGTCTGGAAATTTCTCCTTAGTTGTAGGTTGCTTCTCTCCTTGATTAGTTTCTATCCATTGTCCTGCCTTCAGGTTCTTTGTAGAATAGCTTGACTCCCTCCTCTTTATGACAATCCCTTAGATATTGGAACACTGCTGTCATATCTCCCCCAGTTCTTCTTTTCATTAAAAAGGAGGAAAAAGATCAGCTGGAACCTTTTGAAAGCCTGATTGATCCTAGATACTTTGATTGCCAATTCTTTCTACAGTTATTACTCTCTCTAGATTTTCCCCCTAGTTTCTGTTCAGTACAGAATTTTTCATACATAGAAATTACAGCTTTGTTTGTGCATGATGAGGAACTACAAGAATAGTACTGAAAGAATAATGAATTACGCTGGCAGTGCTATATAAAAGATATTTGAAAGCATAGGATCCAAATGTCTGTGACTGATACATTATGATGTATCACAATGCTGCTGACATGTCAAAGGACATGATTTAGTAGTCACTGCTTATTTCAATTTACTCTTTTTGCGTTTTTAATTAGTAAATGAGTCCCTCATGGTCAAATGATTAATTACACAATAATTCACTGCAGTACCCTCTTTCTTATGTTGGAGTAGAGAGAACACAATATAGAGAAAGCGTTCAGAGTATGGGCTGACATTATAAATTAGAGCCACATGTTCACACCATTCTAGTTAAGTCTGTGTCACCAGTTCCATTTAAAACAAATGCATGGCCTTGTTTTCCGAGTGTTTTAAAATTAGCCCACCAGCATTCATTCCAATTCAGCAGCGCGCAGATTATAAGATCCCACTTTAGAACAGATGTTCTTATCTGTCGGGGGAAAGAAAATGAGGAAATCAAACTGGTCGATTGGAAATAGAAAATATTAAATTGTAACTGGTTTGGTAGATCCATTTCTATTCCTAGTTAATTTCAAAATCAGCATTCTGGTCCACCTATTCCGGGCAAGACAATCTTTTCATCCAAAAATGGCCCCAATCTTATTCACTTGATAGGAACAAGGATAGACATGTATACTAGTAATACTGAATTCTATTTCTACCTATTCGGTGTGTGCTAACACAACTATTCACGGACATATATTGCTTCATTTACCCATCAATAATTTAACACCAGATCAGGTGCACATTTTAAGCACATTTGACAGCAGGCCAAATGCATTTTGGAAGTACATATTGTAGCCAAAGTCAAGAATTCAGATCGTTCCGATTGAAAGCAATCTATTGTTCAAATACTATATTTACTAAGAGGACTGTTCATGTCTAATTGTCTCATTTCTGTTTTAAAAATGTATATGCAAGCCCCTAATTTCTTGTTATGTGTAATGGTAATTCATTTGATATGTTTTCTGCCAGTCCAAACAAATAACTCTGTGCCATGTGTTTTTAGAGAGATTAAGTGCCTTTTTCTCCCATCTCTCGGCGTTACGCGAGAAGGCAGGCTCCGATCCCTGAGGCAATCCTCATTTAATCCATCATCTGAAGCTAGGTGTGGGCAACCCAGCACAGAAAGGATGGAGAAAGGTCCTGAATTAGAGAGAGGGGGAAAAAAAGTTTGATCAAACCTTCCTTTTTGACTCCCTCTTCTCCGCTGTCATGCTTCCCTGTGGCACATCTGCATATCTCGCTTCCCCTTCTGCCTCTAGATAAATATTCATATTAGAGTATGAATTAGTCAATTTATTTCAAAATCCCCCATGTAGAGTACATCCATTGCCACAGCTGCGTGAGGGACACACTAGTTGGCCCTGTAGGCAAATTAAAAAAATCCAGGAAAGGGCAGCAAAGAAAAGTAGGGGGTGATTTATATGTTCTTTTTTAAAAAAAAAAAAAAAAAAATGAAGCATGGGGTATGTGTGCCTGGGCTAGCTGGCTAGCGGCTTGAGAAAATTCATATCAGTGCTAGGCAAATGAAATCTCTATTTAAGCAGTTTCATTCCCTCACAAAGATTGAGCATTTGGGTGTTGCTTTTGATACCTGGCTTAATTGTACAGTTTAATACACCTGGAATAAGGACCACATCACCCAAGATACAGATAGTCCTCGATTTACCTTATTTAGTAATCATTCAAAGTTACAACGGCACTGAAAGAAGTGACTTATGACCGTTTTTCACACTTATGACCATTACAGCATCCCCATGGTCACAAGATCAAAATTCAGATGCTTGGGAACTGACTCATATTTATGACCATTGTAATGTCCCAGGGTCATGTGATTACCTTTTGTGACCTTCTAAGAAGCAAAGTCAATGGGGAAGCCAGATTCACTTAACAACCATGTTACTAATTTAATAATGGCAATGATTCACTTAACAACTGTGGCAAGAAAGGTTGTAAAATTCACTTAACAAACATCTCACTTAGCAACAAAAATTTTGGCCTCAGTTGTGGTTGTAAGTCTATACTCATACAATCTATATAATTAAAGTTGTGAAGTATGAAGCTAATAGTCTTGAAACATTTTTTTTGTTTGTTTATTCATTGCTGGAATTTTTATATAAACATATAAGTATATAGGTTTGACTGCTATTGCTATTTTTTTTCTTTATTCTTCTTTACTTCCTCTTTTACCAATTTAGGTGTCAAAGGAGATACAAAGTTCTGGTCCTTTTCATTTATTAATCATTTCACTGTCACTGAACTCAGAAATGATAGCCATAAGGGGCAATCTTCTTCAACAGAGCTACCTCTTGAAGTTACTAGCAAGATATGCAACAAGCACTTTATGCATTCTTATTTATTTCCATCTTTTTCACTCTCTGCCTTCCAGAAATGTCTATAGCTGGGTTGAAAAAAAAATCAACGTTGTAAGTTGGAGCACAAAAGGCTTCCAGACCAGGCTGAGAATGAGTCATAATATCCAAAAGCAGCCAAATTACTTTGACATATGAGGCGGAAAACCCCATGACAGCTATCCTCATCCTTGGAAGTAAGAAAACCTAAATGCCAAGTAGCTGAAAAATGTTCCGCCCCTTTGTTGACACCTAAAAACTGCTATCTGAGTCAGCCACCTCACTTTGCCTGTGGTACATAAAAGATTGCAGTAGTTCCCCCCCTTTTTTTCCCCAAGTAACCTCCCTTTGGGGTGATCTTGAGGTATAGGCTTAACTTTGAGAATCTTTCAGAATGTTATCTTCCTTCCCATCGTCTCCTTCTCTCCATCCTAATATTCCCATCATGAACAGATGATCCTGTGTAATACCTCTTCAATTAAATTCTTCCTTGAACATTTGATCACTTCATTTTGCAGCCAGCTAGAGCAGTCTAATTCAGACTAACAGAATAACAGAACTGGAAGGGACCTTGGAGGTCTTCTATTCCAGCCCCCTGGCTTGATCAGGAGAGCCTATTCTATTCCAACAAGTGGCTGTCCCTGTTTCTTCTTAAAAGCCTCCAGTGATCGAGATGCCACAACTTCTGAAGGCAAACTCTTCCACTAGTTAATTGTTCTCACTGTTAGGAAATTTCTCCTTAGTTCTAGATTGCTTCTCTCCTCAATTAGTTTCTATCCATTACTTCTTGTCTTGTCCTGTGTTGTCTTCTGGGGCTTTGAAGAATAGGTTAACCCTCTTCTTCTTTGTGGCAGCCCCTCAAATATTGGAACACCGCTATCATGTCACTCCTAGTCCTTTTTACTCAACTAGACAAACCCAATTCCTGCAACCATTCTTCATATCTTTCAGCCTCCAGGTCCCTAATCATCTTCTTTGCTCTTTTCTGCATTCTTTCTAGAGTTTCTTTCTACATCTTTTTTATAATATGGTGATCAAAACTGGATGCTGCATTTTAAGTGTGGTTTTACTAAGGCTTTGTAAATTTATATATTCCAATCCATTTGACAAGGGGTTCTGTTTGGTATCTACGCGTTGGGACAACAAAACCTTTCTATTTCTAAAATGCTCATTTTTCATGTCTATAAAATACCCTTGCAATAACTTGCAGGATTGTGATTTTTGGTTTAAATGCAAAGAAAAGTTTATACTGGATATTTTTGTTTATCTATTCTGATAAGCAAGAGCAAGCACAAAATCCACTTTCTCTGAAAAGAATGTGAAAATCACCAGCTACTTATTTTTTCATCCTATAACGGAATCAGCTGGTACAGTTTTGTTTTGAAATTGCAATGCTGTCATATTTCATTTTGGTGTTGTGGCAGTCGCTAAGAGAATCACTGCAGTCATTAAGTGAATCTGTGGTGATTAAGTAAACCAATGGCTTACTATGGGCACAGTTTTGTCAAAAACTAGAAGTTTTTAGAAGTGCCTGCTTTCATCAAAACCGTTGAAAAATATTATCATGTGAACCAAAGGATATTGCAAACAGCCTAAAATTTGTTTACATAACTATGGAAGGGGTTTGTCCATCATAACTTTTTTTTTTTTAATTTGATTTATATGCCGCCCTTCTCCGGAGACTCAGGGCAGCTTACAATGCACTAAGCAATAGCCTTCATACTTTTGTATATTTATACAAAGTCAGCTTATTGCCCCCACAAACTGGGTCCTCAATTTACCTACCTTAGAAAGGATGGAAGGCTGAGTCAACCTTGAGCCTGGTAAGATTCGAACCTGCAGTATTTGCAGGCAGCTGATGTTAATAACAGGGTGCTTTAGACCACTGTACTACCAAGGCTCTTTTTTTTTTTTTTTGAATCCAGCTTTTATGTCCTCGTTTTCAGATTGATCATAACTGAATAGTGGTTGACCAGTCATAAGTAGAGGATTACCTGTTTTTCCTGAGTAAGGATGAACATTAGCTAGGTTCCATGCAACTGTTCATCTTATCAAGTTTCTGATGGAAGTAGAACTCAGAATAATTTCTAGGAAGATCTGTGCTGGACTTGTTTTCAATTCCAGAACTTGCAGTTTTCTGCTTTAAAATCAACCTATCAGCATCAGTATTGTCCATGTGAATATTTGCACCTGTTAAAGTGATAGAAGTGCTTAACTGTGTTTTTGATGCACCAGAGGAAGTCAAGACGGTAGAATCGAAAGTGTCCCTTTTACATGTTTATCAGTGTCACATATTTATACAAAGTCATATACATAGACTTTTTTGAACCTCCCTGTGGACACCTGTGATTGGCATGTTGATGCCAATGACATAAAATAATACAGTCATAAGTAAATAAGCAGATTGAACAGACCTTGCTGTACTTAAGAATTGTTGCAAGAAGTCAAGAAGTTATATTATCTTATCTTTGAGCATTCTTTAGCAAAGCTTCTAAACAATGTTTTGGAACATTTCAGAAATGTACTGAGGTGTATCAGTTCCACAATCATATAATGCTCTGTGATGAACATTATCTGAATGGCATGGCAATGCTGATTGTATTGGGAATGTGTGGCTCAGGAATGTATTTGCTTTTTCTAGTAAACTCGTTTAAAATTGGTTAAAACACCACCCTTCCCTCTTCTCCCCCTAAATGTATTGTCATACAGATTTAGGATTCAAAGTCAAATGTATCAAATGGAATGCTTCATAATTTACTTGTTTTCTACAGAATTATCCTAATACGTGCTTAAATGGACTGGCTCTACTTTGACATTTAGGAAATAATATATGATTTTAAATGCTTCTTTCAGAAATATGCAGTTCATACGAGTATCCTAACTGATCTTCCTTCCTTCCTTCCTTCCTTCCTTCCTTCCTTCCTTCCTTCCTTCCTTCCTTCCTTCCTTCCTTCCTTCCTCCCTCCCTCCCTCCCTCCCTCCCTCCCTCCCTCCTCTCCTCCCTCCCTCTCCTTCCCTTCCTTCATGTCTCCTTCCCTCCCTCTACCTTCCCTTCCTCTCTCCTTCCTTCCCTCCCTCCCTCCCTCCCTCCCTTCTTCCTTTTTTTGCACTTTCTGGCAAAAAAGAGAAAGAAAGAAACTCTGCTGCTGCCATCTGCTTCTCAGTATAGTCGTCTTGGGTGGATCAGGCCCTTTCTCATAAAAGGAAGTCCACTGTGGATTTTGTATAGTGCATGCAAGATACAAATTAGCCACTTGGTGGGGTGTTTCCCCCCCCCCCATTTACCTTATTTTACAGAATTCACTGGGAATTAATCAGGTTTTCTGTCCTAATATCGTTTTTCACAGTAGCTACTGTAAACTGAAGCAACTCTCTCTCCATAAATAGGTGATCAAGTGGTTAAAGGAAGGACAAAGGAACGACTCATCTACTACAGTCAAAACTTAGTTACCGAGGATCAATAAAGAGCAGACAGAGATAAGTTTTCTTAATCGTTTCTTTTTTAAAGATGTGTATGATGCTGTATGCTAGGCACCCATTTCTTTTGGAACATCACAGCCAGGAACACTGGTTCATGTAAGGTTCACCTATTACACTGCCCTCCAGCCAGCTGGAGGCTAACCAGGCTGATAACCCTAAACCACGGCAGCACAGGCCCAATGATTTTTACATCAAGCAGCCTGATGTACTGCTCTGCCATCTACCAATCGCTTTTCAATATTGATCCATTTCTAAATGAGCCTTCCTTGCTTTGTACCATGAGCAATAATTAAAAAAGCAGCACATTGATTTTAACTAATATTATGAAGGATCTGGAGGTGCACATGCTTACAAAATAGCGGACTTTACCCATCATTCATAGCACAACAAAGGATCCTGATTAAACTTTGGACATGGGGAAAGAGAAATGTGCCTGTAATTGAACATGTCAAAACTTATACCTTCTCTGTTTTATTATATATCTTCTTTTCCCCAGCACCAAAGGATTTCAGCCTTATAATTTCCAACAGATAAATTAGGAGCTATAGAAACTTGGGGTGAACCTGATGAGAAAACCTGAAGAAGGTACAAAAGGGAACATTAAGATATATATCTCACATCTACTGAGCAACTGCATTTTTAGCAAGTATTATTATATAGTTTTACCTTGTTCATGAAGGCATGGTGTTGTTTAGGTCCAAGAATGTATATTTCTCAATTGCAGCAAAGGTTTAGCTTCTCCAATTCCCTTTGCTGTGCTCTAGGGCACATCTGGATTTTTGCACACCTGATCTTGTAACCCTCAAATTTGTGTTCAGAACAAAGTGTTATATATTAACTGAGTTTAAAACTTGTATTAAAATGAAGCCTTTTATTCACATCTGGTTTTTAAATTTTTTGTATCTATGTATTTTATTGTTTGGCTGTTCACCGCCCTGAGTCCTTCGGGAGTAGGGCGGTATACAAATCAAATACAAATCAAATAAACTAACAGCTGTATAACAACATTCCCATACATGTTTACTCAGGAAAAGGCTTTACCACACATGATAGGGCATGCTTTCTTGGTGTACAGTTATAATTTCCAATCTTATGAATGGATAACTATTTCTCATAGAACACAGTGTGTCTTATTTCTGAATAATATCCACAAAATTGTGCTGCGTTTGTATATGAAGGTATTTTCCAGAATTAGGCTTTTTTAAAAAGGTCAGCTTTCCAAATGTAAAAAAAGCAGCATTAACTAAACTAACTATGATTGCTGGATTGGACATTATTTGAGCATTATAGATATACTGTATGCTAACTATGAAGGAGTAAATCCCATTTAGCCAATAAAACAATACTTATAAATAACATATCTCTTTTTCATAAATAGAGAAAATGATTATTGCCAAATGCTAAATGAACAGATAAATTAATGCTGGTAGAAGGACCCACAAATCTAAATTACTACATATATTTTCCCTAATCATAAAATAATTGTATGGTGCTTTTCTGTTTAGCTAGAGATACAATATCTGCATAGATCAGGGGTCTCCAAACTTGACAACTTTAAGACTTGTGGACTTCAATCCCCAGAATCCCTCAGCCAACATGGCTAACTGAGGAATTCTGAGAATTGAAATCTACAAGTCTTAAAGTTGCCAGGTTTGGAGCATAGATTATTGGTGCCCATTTGGAAACAATAACAAATCATGATATGATTGGGTTTGAGTTGTACATCTTGGGCACATAGGGTATAAAACTGCTGTTGTTATTCCTTAGCTGATATATGACAAGTTGCTCAAGAAAGAGATTTAGCCAAGATATACCAAAGTTATAATTCCCTAGGAGTAGGACCCATTAAATAATGATAAGATTCAATTGTGTTAAATGAAATTATGTTAGCTGCTGATTTCATAAGATCCAGAGATTTGCTGCCAGATATGTTAATAATAATCCCACTTTAATCATGTGTGGGTAGGTCTTCAAGAATGCTCAATTTTCCCACCATTAATGCATTTATTTGCTCATCTTGCATTTATTTATGTCAGGCAGGGAAGAAGATAGGCAGATTACAGATTACAGTGTACCATCAAAGCTACAGCAGAAGAAGATCCAGAGAAGAATTTTAAGAAAAGATACAGAGTGGAAATGACAACAGGGATCAGGATGGCAACAAATTCATGGAAGGTCAAGGCCAGTGCAAAAACTTTAATAATGTATGTAGAACTATATGAAAGATCTGGAATAACAGAAAAGAAGACAATAAATTCTAGAAACCCAGAGACACAACTGGGATAAAGATGCTACCATGAGATGTTTGAAATCCAAAATACAGAGACTTCATCACCGAAAGCACTAGGCTCCAAATTAATGGGGCAAATATAATTAACCTTTTAAAAACTTCATAAAATATAACACTATATTGGAACTATACAGAAGAGTTGGAGTAACAGGTAGGAAGGACATTTTAATGGCATCAAGGGGAGAAATTGATACCAAGAAGGGGCTCATTGAAGATAAAGTCTAGGTGGACAAACTGAGGTGATGGAAGCAACCTAATTTAGATGAAGGATCTATGTTTGTAGAACACCTGCTTGGTTATTAAGTGGTTGCAAGCACCACTTGAATTGAAATTCAGGCAAAGCCTCTGCCAACAAACTCTGAATAGAAGCTTTTCACCTATTTACAGTAGCCTCTTCTTGTATGTAGGATATGTTGGAGGCAGAAAGCAAAGAGTTCACCAAAATAAAAGTGGATCCAGGACAAAAGAAAACCCCAAAGAATTCAAAAGCAGTCTGTCCATATTTGTCTGTCTGTCTGTCTGTCTGTCTGTCTGTCTGTCTGTCTGTCTATCTATCTATCTATCTATCTATCTATCTATCTATCTATCTATCTATCTATCTATCATCCAGGGGTGAAATCCAGCAGGTTCTGACAGGTTCTGGAGAACTGGTAGCGGAAATTTTGAGTAGTTCGGAGAATCGGCAAATACCACCTCTGGCTGGCCCCAGAGTGGAGTGGGAATGGAGATTTTGCAATATCCTTCCCCTGCCATGCCCACCAAGCCACACCATGCCCACCAAGCCACACCCACAGAACCGGTAGTAAAAAAATTTGGATTTCACCACTGCTATCATCTATTATCTGCCTGTCTGTCTATCCATCCATCTAAATAATTTTTAACTTAAATCTAACATATCCAACTTGTTCAAGCCTGTAGCAGTTAGCACATAATTAGTTTATGGTCTGGCTTTGAAAAAGATTCACAGATTTCAGAGTGTGATATGGCACAGTCAGAGTCATTAGTTTAAAATGACTGGGTTTCTTTGGTTTAGGGTTATCCATACTTGTTTACAAACCACCCTTCCTGGGGTCAGACATCACTATAAGGGAAACTCACGGAGTCATACAGAATGTTGTAGGTGAATGTGAATGAACCCAGCCTGTTTCTCACACAGCCCATTTAGCATGCCAAACTCAGAAGTCCTTCCTTCCTTCCTTCCTTCCTTCCTTCCTTCCTTCCTTCCTTCCTTCCTCCCTTCCTCCCTTCCTCCCTCCCTCCCTCAGCTTTCTCCAAATCATGCCTCTGCTCCTTGAAACACGGAAGCATTTCCATCCTGTTGCTCTCTTCTGAAATCTCTCTTAATCCCATTTAGGAACTCTCTCTTCCAGACTTCTGGCTTGTTGCCCATTGCTGATCAAGTTAAAAAATAATTAATGGATGAAGAAATGTTTAAAACAAATGAAGAGGGTCAAGAGGTTACTGAAGTACATGTCCATAGTCAGTACTCGGTTGACCAAAGGTAGGTTAAAAAGAAAAAAGGGAAAAGGGAAATGAAATGATCCATTTTTAAAGAAAAGTCAGGATTCTTTCCAATCAGTTAGGTTTTTTTTTTTCCTGGTTAGCCTCCTAAGAGGCTATATGTTCTTGCATAAACTAAGCTGTGATCTAACTGTGATTGCAAAATGCCCACTCAAATGAAAAATCTAAAATAGCTGGGTGAGTTATTTTCTGTGTTGTCTCACAATCATTCTCAGAATATGCACAGATCTACTAACAAATTGTTCATTTGCTCATTTTCTCCTCCTGTTCCCCAAGCCCCATGGAATCTTCTGATCAAAAGTGGAAATCTGAACTTTCCACTACTACAATGCAGGTTGGAAGTATACAGGAAGAAGATTTCTTACTTAGTCTTCCTTGAAAGTAAATTCTGTTGGACTGAGAAACTATACATTGTAATAAAATATTATTATATATCCGAGGTGGCTATTATCTGTCTTAGAGGAGTTCTAGCTTTGAAGTGCTGTTCATTCTTTTTGCACTTCCAAACAAAATCAAATAATTTGGAATTGAAAAAAAATAGCAACCAAAACAAAGAAACAGAAACAAAACTGGGATTCCCAACAGTTACTTTTTTGCACAGAAACAAACTTTTACATAATCCAGGTCTGCTTAAATTGACAAATTGACCTTGTTGTCTAAATAATCTGTCCCAAGGCCAACAAGCAACTTCTACGTATTAATTAAAGTAACCTCAACGGGTTGTGAAAGGCCTTATTATCTAAATGTATACCCTGATGCAATGCATTTCAGTGCATTTTCTCAAAAAAAATAAAAAATAAAATAAAAATAAAGCAAAAACCTCAAATTGGGTGATTCTCATTTCAGCTATCATTGGATTCACCCATACCCAGCATTAAAATATGACCCCAGCTAGATAATCCTAATACAATAACTCATAAGTCTTCCTGTTAGCAAGGAGTTCTGCTGATCTTTTCCCTCCTAGAAACTGCTTGGATCCCACTCCCCATGACTAGAAACTAAGCATAATAAGGGTGTTAAGAGTGGGCAGAAAAATGTATTTATTTTTGTTTTAAGTGGGATGGGATTAATGGGATGGGGGATATTTATTTATTTATTTATTATTTGTTTGTTTGTTTGTTTGTCAACAAGTGCAAGGAAACAGATAACAGTATAGACATAGACATGGACAGATAAAAAAATTGGCACAAATAAAAGGATATAAATAGGCAAAACATAGCCATAAACACATAGAATGATTACATATAAATGGGGACAGTAGGACAGGGATGGTAGGCACGCTAGTGCTCTTATGCACGCCCCCTTAGGGACCTCTTAAGAAACATGAAAGGTCTATGGTAGACAGTTTAAGGTAAAAGATATGGGGATTAGCGAGACTAACAACAGGATCAGGAAATTTTTGTTTCACTAAGACTTGTATCAGCCCAAGACAGAATACCTATGCTTTATTTCTTATTTCTCCCATTACAAGATTGGGAGAAAGAACCACAATAGGTGATCTTCATAATTATTGTATTGCATTTTTATTCTCTTTGGTTTCATTGTACACCACCCAGACAGAGGTGGTATTCAGCCGGTTCGTACCAGTTCAGGTGAACCGGTAGTGGAAATTGCGGGTGGGCCTGCCCACCTTCCCCGGCTCTATGCCATCCTATTTAGGGACGTTTTCAAGGCTGGGCACATGCGCAGAAGGCACACGTGCGGGGCGAACCAGTGGTAAGAATATTGGAAACCCACCGCTGCACCAAGAATCAGTCAATCTGAAGTCAGGTGGTACCCAAATTGACTAAATCAAATTAAATTCAGATTTATGCAGTATGATGAAGGCTGTACTGATGTGGTCAGAAAAAAGGTGGAAGAATCAAAGCTCAACACAATAAGCTAATGCAGAGTTAAGTACTCATGACATAGTATACCTGGCAGTGAAAACTAGAGGATAGGGGTAAATAGATACCATCATTTGCTCAATGGTTAACAATGTTGAGCCTGGCAGCTGGAAAACTGACAGCCCGGGGTTCAAGGCCCGAGTGTCACACAATGTTGTGAGCTCCTGTTCCTTGCCCCTATCATCTGTTTCTATGTCCCAAAGATGCTTTCTCAGGAGGCAACTGGACTTTCTTGTTTTTTTCTTCTTTGAAGACATTTCACTTCTCTTCCAAGAAGCTTCTTCAGTTCTGACAGGATAGTGGGGAATAGAAGGATTTATATTGCTTGCCGACAGCTGGTCATTTGCAAACTTTTAGAGGGTCATTGAAGCACTTGGAGGTTTATCTGTGTCCTCAGAGTCACCTGAGTAGTGCTCCTGGTTCCTGTAGTCTGCAATTTTTTGCTGTGGAAATCCATTCCTACTCCCACATCATTCAAAGGTTGTTCATCCCAAATTGTATAGCTAAAAGTCTGTAGAGGTTCTTTGCTAGGAAGGTAACAGCGTTCCATACACCTTTGGCACGTGACCACGGAAAATATCTTTGGACAACGCTGACTCCCTCAGCCAAGAAATGGAGATAAGCACTGCAACCTAGAGTCAGACATGACTGGACAGGGAAACCTTAACTTTTTATTATTAATTCCCCATGAAGCGTATTAGTCTTTTCCTTGCATAGGAAAACTTATTCTTTTTACATTTCTTTGTAACTTGGGAGAACCAATAGTTATACTGAATCTAAAGTCAATTAGGGGCAGGAACAATGTGTTGTTACATGTTTCAAAGGCATTTTTAGAGACCTGTATTTCATTATGCCTCCGCTCATTTAATAAGAACTCTGCCAGCCAGGGTCTAAAGGGGGTCTATGGCTCCTAGTTAATAAATAAGAAAATGGCAGCGGGAAGATAATACAGTGCAAAAGACAACCACAACCAAACAAGCCGGAGGACCAACTGGCTTGATAACTTCATTAATGCGGGAGTTGCGAGGTGTCATTTAAAGACACTCCTTTATGTATGGTGCGGTAAAGGTGAAATGAAAGGGTTAGTTATCATCAAGATTTAGCTGCAATTACTTTATAATTGGGTAAATGCTATACTTTGATACCAATTGTATGCTTTAATCAGTGTACTGTAATCCAGTCATTATAACTTTAAAGAAAGAGCACCTGGGGGCTCAAATTAAGATGTTAAGAGTTTGTTTTACGACGTGGTGGTTAAGCTGGTGCATTATATCTTTTGAAAGTGGTGGGCTGTTACACTCAGGAGCTGGTGGCATATAGGAGTAATTCCTCTTCCCTGCTGACAGGAAGCATGGTCTGAAGCTGGCCTGCTTTCTCGAGATGAAAAACTGACAGACTCGCCACGTTCACAAGGGGGATGTGTGATGTTTTTGAGGTTGGCTTTTCTCTAAGATCTGCTGACAGGGTTTTACAAGATGAAAGAGGAGTGGAAGATGCATTCTTTTGGGAAATAAGGTGCTGCTACAGGAAATCAGGATCACTGGCTCTAAGCTCAAGACAGCCAGGGTTATTGTGTTGCCCTGGCACAGCATTTTACTTCCAACTGCAAATTTTTGTGCAGTGCATACCAAAGTGCAAATCATCACAAGGCTGAAGCTTGGTATCTGTGATTTATTGTACACTACCTGTTCTCGTGTCAGGCACTGCCAGACTGTGAAGTATGATGTTGATGATGATGGATTGATGTTAGAAAATTGTCAAAATTTGATTTGATAATCCCAACTATTTATGCTTTATTTTAAAAAAAAATCAACCACTTGACTATGATGTTGTGAGTCAGATAAACCATGCCAATCTCACTACCCATGATTGGGCCATGGATTATTATGTTTTCACTACTGCCCATCTCTCTGGATGAAAACAAATCATTTACTGAAACATTTTCTGTGGTCAACTCTTTTTATCATTTCACATCATACAGACAGATGAATGGCAAACAGGGTTTGTTGATGGAGGTAAGTTGTAGTTAGTATTAGTAATAAAATTCAGGCAATATGGAAGTGCTAATTTTTCTATGTTTTTGGACAAACAACCCAACTGATTGCTCCCTGGCCAGCTTTTCTTCTAAAATCATTCCTGAACGGTGCCTGGTCATTTTTTTTTTAATTTGATTTATATGCCGCCCTTTTCCGGAGACTCAGGGCGGCTTACAATGTGCTCAGCAATAGCCTTCATCCTTTTGTATATTTATACAAAGTCAGCTTATTGCCCCCACAACTGGGTCCTCAATTTACCTACCTTAGAAAGGATGGAAGGCTGAGTCAACCTTGAGCCTTGGCGAGATTCAAACCTGCAGTAATTGCAGGCAGCTGGTCTTAATAACCAGCTTAATAACAGGGTGCCTTAGACCACTGTACTACCAAGGCTCTTTTAATATTTATTTATACTCAAATATAGAAAATTGTAAGGGATGCGGTGGCTCAGTGGCTAAGATGCTGAGCTTGTCAATCAGAAGGTCGGCAAGTCAGTGGTTCAAATCCCTAGTGCTGCATAACGGGGTGAGCTCCTGTTACTTGTCCCAGCTTTGGCCAACCTAGCAGTTCGAAAGCATGTAAAAAATGCAAGTAGAAAAATAGGCACCACCTTTAGTGGGAAGGTAACAGCGCTCCGTGTGCCTTCGGCGTTTAGTCATGCCGGCCACATAACCACAGAGACGTCTTCAGACAGTGTTGGCTCTTCAGCTTAGAAACAGAGATGAGCACTGCCCCCTAGAGCCAGGAATGATTAGCACGTGTGGGGGAACCTATAGAAAATTAGAAAACAGGAAAAATAATAAATATACCAATCATACTAGGTGCTATCACTGGAATAATATAAAATTCTATAAATTGTCTCCTTAAACAACTATGCTTTAACTGCTTTTTGGAATCATATTAGAGAGGGAGTGTCCCACTGTCCAAGGGTAGGTTGTTTTGCAGGAAAGATGTTGGAGATTAAAGTGTTCTCTATATTGGTGCATATCACTGTTTTCAAACTTAACAACTTCAAGATGAGTTGTCAAATTCTTATAGTCATAGAGCAATGACATGTTGACATTACTCATCTGTGAGAACATCCCGGTCTCATTCTAGATAGTACTCCTTCACTTCTTGTTCTTCAGTTGTGATTAGATGAGAACTTCCTATCGGAGTTGTGTTTTCTTAACCCAACTGAGGGACAACAAGGAATTTCACTACTTTTGAGGTTGTTAAAATCAGGAGCTAATTTCTAGTTCTTTAGGAGAGAGTTTGGAGGTTTTAAGAAATGTGATGAGTCAAAGAAGAGTAAAAACTAATCAGCAAGCAAACTTGTTCAAATAGACCATAATGTGAGCCACTCTTATTGCTAAGGGATAGTGCTGATCTTACTTCCTGTGTTGATGAGAGTTTTCTCCTTTGATAATTATGGCTTTATCATTCCTGTAGAAGAGAATATTATGTAGTTTGGGGATGAACTGTGGAGTTCTTGGTGCTCTCTGAGTTTGTTTGTTTGTTTTCAGACATTTCATTACCTAACTAGGTACAACATTAATGACTCTGCAAGCAACAAGAACTCTCTGAGCTTGTTTTCTTGCAGATATTTCATTACCCAAACTAGATATCACCATCAGTACCAGTAAGGAGTGGGGTTTGCTCTCAGTTTATATTCTAGTGTCTTGCCCTGCCAGGGTTGGTGGGTGTGGTCTGAGAGGTTCTGTGGTTGGGCTGTTTACTGTTAGTTTGTTTGGTAGTTTGTTGGTATTGTTTACTTGATTGTTGAACCAATGTTAATCTTGGAGTTAATCTATGCTCATCTGCATGCTGATTGCTGGTGGGAAGGTATTTTAGTCTTTTTGTTCTCTTTTTGGCTTGTTGATTGTCTCTTCTGCATAGCATATAGATATTGTTGACATCTATGTCAATTGATGGCTAACTTGTCACTGGATAACTAAGTATTGGTTAGTTCGCACTTATTTGCCTTCCAGTATTGGTATCCAGTATTTCATAACTCTTCTACTAAAGTTACCCCAAACCCCCACCTCCACACCATCCTTGCAAAGCTGTAAGAAAGATTATAGTTCTAATTCTGAAATGACAGATATCTGGATAATTGTATCTTGAACAGGGAACATTTTGATCTTCAGTGAAACAAATTTCAATGACAGAGAAACTCTAAAGGGGAGAGGGAAAAGAGGAGGAGGGTGAGGAGGAGGAGGAGAATTATTCCTGTGATAGTTTGTTAGAGAATCCATCATTTGGCTGTATTGATTGGTGCCTACCGTAGATACTCCAGGGTCCTCAGAAGTGTTTATGATATTTTACGCCACATTAACTGTTGAGATGATATGCTATGACAGCTCTGGGAAAAAAAATGTAACTCTGAGTTCTAAATTGCTCCAATTATCCCTTTAGCATAACAGTTGCCTTCCGAGGGTCAGAGTCGAACATTCTAAGAAAGGACCGGGCAGGAGGAGAGAAAGTCAATTTTTCTCAACCTCTCATCATCTCTCCTTCCTCCTCCCTCCCAGGCTCATCCCTGCTTTCCTTCACTGTAGCTTTTTATAAGCCTTAACATACGGCCTTTGTTTCTATAGGCCTTAAAATTGCATCAAGGTCATTTTTAATAATTGTCAATAGTCCCAGGACAGGGGTCAGATTTATCGACAACTTTGATGAAGGGTTTAGGGAGTGGTAAGTAGCGCAGAGCCCCTTGCCTGAGAGAAGCTGATCCACTGAGAAACAGATCATTATTGATATTAGTAAATTGGTATTGATAGAAATTTGATGAGTATTGCGCATCCAGATCGCTGCACAGTATGCTAATGTCCGCAGATGCCTTCAGCTCAGGTTGTTGCAGAAAACCATCTATTGACAGCTCCCCACTCCATCCCCTGCCGCCTTCTTTCTTTGAAACAGAACAGCTTAGAAAGGAAAGGCAGAAAGCGAGAAGTTCATTTAAGGAGCCATTCTTGGCTAGAAGTGCAAGTTGTCAATGGAATATCTTATAGTTTACTTGTTGTCAATGTTATTTTAATGGCTAATAGAAATTTTGTACTAGTTTTGCAGATGAATAATAAATAATGGATGTACTGAAAATAACTATGAATAAATACCAGGAAAAAAAATGATAATATCAAACTGTTTTTAGACTTGATCTGGGACTCTGAAAATAGTAGACATTCTTGCTGGTATTCCCAGTTTTGGAAGTGATTCAAAAAAGCAATATTTTTTCTTGGAGATTTATCCTTTTTAACTTAAAAAAAAATACAATCCCTTCATAGGTTGTCTCCGTCTTTGATTCATTAAATGGGAAATATAGTTAAAAAAAACAAAACCTGCTGTCCCTAATCTGGTCCACAATAGTTATAGTGCAGCTCAGCTATTTTTGATTGCCTTCATCCTGACAGTCAATCCTTCAGAATTTCCTTAGAGGCTTCCAGCAACATAACCACACACATCTTAAAGATAAGTGGAGCAGTCTAATAAATTGTGTAAGGAGAGAGAGGGGAATCCCAAAAACACATCTGGATACTCTTTTAGCTACTTCGACAAGAATGACCCAGATGTCCCTCAAGGAAAATTGCAAACTCTTAATTCAATTCAACCACACCTTCTCAAAAATATCTTCTATGGTCCTGTTTTTTTAAAAAATCAGTATGCCTTCTACTTGATGTAGGAGCATGGTGGCTCATGTGGTTAAGACGCTGGGTTGGAGGTTAGCAAGCCCATATTCGGGATCCAAGTGCTGCTGTGGGGCGAGGTGAACTCCCATCCTTCACTTCAGCTCCTGCCAGGGGCATGAAAAGAACCCCAACTGGCATTCCCCAGGCAACTGTGATGTCACCAATTAAGCCTTTCAACCCAGAAGGGCCTTAGTGCTTCTCACAAGAGTGCAATGCAAGCTTCTACTTGATTAGAAAACAGGAATTTCTCACAAGAACAAATGAACTATGATTTCCCCCCCCCCCCCAATCCCATTCCTCTCAAATCTCTACTGGCCAATTGGGCACCATCCCCATGATCCTGCTCTCCATCAAAATGCTACGATAGAAGCAACTGATTTGGCTGGGGTTATTCAAAATTGATTAATTACTAAATACCTTTGTCATCTCTATTAGATATTTTACAAGATGTGCTAAAGGTTTCCCTGACCCAAGGAAATCCTTTTTAGTTTGTGGGTGCCATGAGACTGCCATTTATACTGGAATGATGTTACAGAATTATCATCTTCCATTGATGTTTAGAAAAATAAGTTATAACCATGTGTGCTCTGGCTTTAAGTTTTCAATTGCACTAATTTGAGTTGGATTTTGGCTTTCTATCAAATCAGATCTCAGTTGTTGATGTTATTATTCCATTAATTGTTTTATCAACATATGATTGACAGAGGGATCCTGTGCATGTCCACTTATAAGGTGTCTTTGCAGCATTTTTGTTGACTTATTTGCAAATCAGTTTGTGTAGCCTAGAACATGCAATACTTGAAAATGCTGAGTCCTGCTCCTGTGTAATTGTTAAGATTAAATTAAAAAGATTATATCTATTAAAGTTGCTATTCAGTTATAGTTAAACTGAATTTAAGAGATTTTTTTTTCCATAAAAGAAAACATTATCTAATATAATTCCAACAGTTGAAAACTGAAAACTGTTTGCACATGAAGTTTGTGACTTCTGTGAGAAACTTTGCTTTCAGGAATCTCCTATAACTGAAGTTCCTTTGCAAAGTTCCTCTTTTTTTATTGTTGTTGTAAGCAGCTCAGAGTCACCTTGAATTGTTAGAATTTTATAAATAAATAAAATAAAAAATAAATCCTGCAACTTAAATACACAAAATACTAATAAATAAGTACTAAAATACTCCTAGTGGGGCAGATGCATTTAAAACTGGACAGTTTGTTAATCTCATCATGACTTTATTGCAGCCTACCGATTTTGTAAAATCTATAGCAACTGAGGTAAAGAAGAATCAAAGGAGTTGAAAACCTGGAAACTCTTAGTCAGTAGTTCACTAAATGATAGTTAATGTATCCTATAGATCAGGAGTGGCATGTGTCACATGTTGGCTCTGCCCCCGCCCAGTTTAGCGAAGGGGGAAAAAAATCCCAATATGTCACATGATGCCACCGTGACATCACGAGTTTGACACCCCTGCTATAGATGGAGCCTGACTTTACTTGGTAGTGGAACTTGAAGCTTTGAATATTGGTAATATTTGCTTTTCCATGCAAAACGTGTTTTGAAGACTTCCATTTCATGTTTTGCCCATGCTTGTAATAAGTTATTATTCCTCCATCATCTGTTGCATCTACATCCATGCCATGTTACAAAACTGGAAACCATTTTTTAAATGTACCAATATTTAACAATGTACTAATGTTAAAACACTTACTTTAAAGTGAAAATTGAATTAGAGTAAATTTTATGAACTTGGACTAATGGTAATGAACCATAAATGGGTGGGTTCCACTTACCTTTACTACTGGTTCACAGCGGGATCATGCGCGCTTCTGTGCATGTGCAGATCACCCATGATGATGTCGTGGCAGGTGGGCGAAGCCTCCCACCAGTTTTACTAACGGTTCTAAAGAACCAGACAGAACCGGGAGCAACCCACCACTGACCATAAAGTCTTGACTATGAAAACAAGGAATGCCTTTTTTTTCACTACTGAAAAAAATAAAATTAAAAGGAGGCATTTTAAGAGATTGCAGAAAGATCAAAAATATTTGCTTAGATATCTATGTTCAAAAGTTTAACAGAAATTTGGAATAATAAAAAGATTATGAATGAAGGCAACAGGAGTGCCAGTTTTCAGTTGTTGTCAATCAATAGGAATGCAGATTTATCACCAGTTTACCAGGTACTTAAGCGCCAAGGCCTTGGCAGTATAAGGAAATAATAGCCAATTATCAGCCATCAACACATCAATCAACTAATAGGAAGACACCACATAAATATGATGCACTGAATAGCTCAAAGCACATATTCTGGTAGAGAGAAGTTCCCTTCAGCATGAGTCCAAAAGCTCAGAAGACTAAACCTCTGGTCCCAGTGACCAGAGGTGGTATTCAGCTGGTTTGGACCAGTTTGCTCGAACCAGTAGCGGAGATTGCGGGTGGGTCTGTCCACTCGCCCTGGCGCTATGCCGTCCTATTTAGCCACATTTTTGAGGCCGGCTGCACGTGTGGAAGGCGAGTGCGTGAGCAAAGCACATGCGCAGAAGGCCAGGCCCATGCACAGAAGGTGTGCGCGTGAAGTGAGCATGTGCTCACAGGGCGAACCGATGGTAACAATACCGCCAGTGATTGACCCAGATTGGATATTGCAATAAATAGATTGAACAAAAGAATTGTTAGTTCCAAGTGTTCTTCCTTTCATATTAAACTGACTGACAATCCTGGCAGAATATTGCCATCGGGTACCAAAGCAACTGAATGAGTGAAGAACAAGGACAAATGCAGTCTTCTTTTTCTTATTGTCTCTTGCCCTGCTGAGTTTTTGGCCTATTGTGCTTTATGTTTTTAGCACATTAAACAGGCACCTAATGTCTCCATATAACATGCTTTCTGTTTTTGTTCCTAGACTTCTATACACTTTCTATAAAAGTTCTCCTTAATATATGTATTACTTGTTCTTTGCGGTGTTCAGCTGCTTTATTTTGCAAGTATCATCAGGGAAGGAGATAAACCAAGAATTTAGAGTTATATCATTTTTACTATTATAACTGTCCCAATTTTAAGGAATAATAGACCATCCTACTCAGGATGTTGTGCAAATATATGAGGGCCACTCAAAACCACCATTATAAATGATGGTCTGGATTAGACGACATGATCTGTTTGCGGACTTCAAATCAGCGAATTCTCATGATGTCAGTCTAAAATCATATTCAGTTAATAACGCTTATATGCATTATTATTATATGTCTATCAGTGAATTTATAATTGTTTAAAATAAGGACATCAGTTAGCAGAAAGCTTAATTCAGGTCCTATTGCTTTTCTTTTGATTGTAATTTTTATTTATATGAAATATTTTCAAACGAAGAAACATGACTACATTGTCAGAACAACTCAAATCATTTATGTTGCTTTATCATGATTTTTTAAACTAAAGGCATAAAACTAATGGGCCTCCGGATGTCCTCATGAAAAGCACTACACACATAATAAACGCCAGTTTTTTTTATTATTATTATAATCCACCAGTTAGATAAATTTATATCATAGTTTTGAAGGAAATTTTCTTATCATTGCATGAAAATCTTTTAATGATGGGCATGGTCTATACATAAAACAATGCTATTGTTAATTAATACACTTACATTTGTGCAAACAATAAAACATTCTCTTTTCATGTATTAAACATATTAAGTCAAACTATGTTTTCATAAGATGGCTCATATTGACACACTTGTAATGATTATTACATGTTTGCCTACAGCACATAAAATGCTGTAGAAACAGCATATACATTCTAGTATGTTACAAGTAGGATGCAAAGAGTTATTGCTTATTTATGAAGGATGTACAATGGAATACATTCACATTTGAAAACAATGTAATTTCAATGTATGTTCCCTTCTTAGGGGTGGATCAATTAAAATACCTCACTGTATCATGCTCACAAACCTTTGTACCCATCAAGGAAGCTTTTCTCTCCCTTTTTCTTTTCTTTTCTTTTTTTTAAGCAAAGGAAGCTGCATTTTCCAAAGAGAAAAGAGAAAAGAATAATCAGGTAACCGCAAAGATGAAATGCAATTAAGATTTTAACTATACTGTTATGGCATAGTGCCGCCATAAACAGCCTGAACAAAAAGCTTCAACACTCTTCATTAGTTGTTTGTCATTGTGATATAGTCTGCACTGCTTTTGTTTGACTGGAAAAGCAATTATGTTTTTAATATGCTTATATTCATCTCTTCATCATCTCCTGGATAATGACTCATTAGAAGCAAGGATATTACATACAGCACTGCAGCTTCTAGGTTCCGTGCATATTATCATTGCATCAGTTGAGTGTAAATACCTGGCAGTTTAGAAAACTTAGCTAGTCAGCAGTAACTGCTTCAGCTAATTCTGTGTTGGCCAACAGAGAACTGGATTCCCCTCTTTTCTTTATCCAGCAATCCTGCTCTTACAAGTCTAAAGTTTGTGACCTTTACATTAATCCCAGGAATATAAGACACAAATGAAGATCTCCAAGTTCTCAGTAGAGCTCTGCTGGTGCTGCACAGAATACACAGCTTTAAGTGTGACAAACTGAAAACGAACCACACTTTGTTATGCATATGCAGACAAGTGCATGGATCCTTGGCACACACCACAAAAAAAAAAAAAAAAAAAAGAATCCTAGAACTATCCATATCCACCAACTCAGACAGGTAATACCTGATTGTACCTGAAGATTATTATTTTTTCTCCAAATACAAGAGCCAGCTTCATGTTGGATTCCATCAAGGATGTAAGAAGTCATGATGAATGCTTGTACTTCATGTTTCCTGAATCATAAAGCATGCAACATCTACAAAGGAAGGAGAGGGGTTGGAAGCAGGGAAAAGGAAGGTAGATAGTCAGCTTTCTATACGTAACAATAGCCAAGGGAAGCATGTTAGGGAAGCTCTTTGTGGTAGTGCAGTGCCCCTGAATAGGCCTTGTTCATTATTCATTATTGCAAGATCCGGGACTGGTTCCGGTTCTCACAAGATCTCACAGGGAAGAGTAGCCCTTTGACCTCACATGCACTGGAGAACTGGAAGGGACCTTGGAGGTCTTTTAGTCCAACCCCCTGCTCAAGCAGGAGACCCTATATTATTTCAGACAAGTGACTGTCCAGTCTCTTCTTAAAAACCTCCAGTGATAGAGCACACACAACTTCTGAAGGCAAGCTGTTCCACTGGTTAATTGTTCTCACTGTTTAGGAAGTTTCTCCTTAATTCCAGGTTGCTTCTCTCCTTGATTACTTTCCACCCATTGTTTCTTGTCCTGCCTTCTGGTGCTTTGGAAAATAGGTTGACCCCCTCTTTGTGGCAGCCCCTCAAATACTGGAATACTGCTATCATGTCACCCCTAGTCCTTCTTTTTTCTGGACTAGCCATACCCAGTTTCTGCAACCATTCTTCATATGTTTTAGAACATACAAAGGAGACTTATCATAGGCACAACCAGGTTCATTGTACTGGAGCTAATACCCCATCTTGCCAAGAAGATGGCACATCGAGACCAGTGGTGGGTTGCCCCTGGTTTGGACCAGTTCGCAAGAACCGGTAGTAAAACCGGTGGGAGGCTCCGCCCACTGACCCAGATGTCATCAGGAAGTTTCTGCGCATGTGCAGAAGCATGCGCATCCGCACGAGCAAGTGAAGCGAGTCCTGTTGCAAACCAGTAGTAAAGGTAAGTGGAATCCACCCCGATGGAGACTATTAAGAATTTGATCAAGGATGCCACGGCTCTGCATTTTTACAGCCCCAGATGTTTCTTTGGAAACAAATGTTGCCCTTGCTTAACATGACTATTTTCCCTAAGCTGTCTATAAGAGGGCCGTGTTTAAAGTGTAGTAAAGAATCATCAAATTTCACATACCTTTTTTTCACGCACGCACATCCCAATAAATGACAAATTGAACAATGTCACACTTGAGAATTAAAACACTGCTTGTGAGAGAGAGAAAGAGAAAGGAGCGGGGAGGGACGGTGATGATTCATTCCTTCAAAGGAACAGAAAGTGGCATTTTTCAGCTGCAAATACCTTGTGATTGTCTTGCAGAACTGTTTGGAGCAAACAGGAATGACAGGAGGAATGAAGAGAAAAAGAAAAGGGAATCACTTAGATCGCCTGGTTTTGTTTATTTGGACTTTTATGCAAGCAGGGCAGCCTTACAGTGGACGATTGTGGGAAAAGCATCTCTATATTTGCAACAGGGGGAAATGATTAAACACTCGCTTGCTTCCAGTAGCAGAGGAATGCCTATTAATTTTCCACCATATGTTACCAAATTAAAGCGTCCATCATGGTTTCAGTTACTGTGGCTGCTCTAGTCTCCTGGCTGTGCTCTGTGGACTCACCGTAGCTGTACTATCTCTCAAGAGAGATGCCGATAGAGAGGGAATCTGGTTTCCTTTATACCGTGGTCTGTTTTGGTGGGCTTCCTTTCCTGAATTGGAGAACCTAACCTGCAAGAGGAAGGAAATCCCCCCAAAAAAGTTTTTTTTTAAAAAAAAATGGCAAGGCTGCTTCTGCCTTTTGGAAAATGACCCCCCACCATGCCAGATTCCTCTGATGCATTTTGCAGGGGGGAGGGGGTGTTTGCAAAGCTTTTTTTTTTTTTTTTTAAATCATAGTTACTCTTTTGAAATCCCAGGAGCAGGATGTGATTCTTCTGGAAACAGAATTTCTCTCCCCCGTCCCCCCACCCCACCCCAACAACTGCCCAAAGGAAAATGTTCATTCCACTGCAAACAGAAACAGAGCGGAAGAAATTCTGTGGGGATGATAATATGTATACTTGACACATGTATAAGCCCCAAGCTTCTCTGACTGCTGATTTTCTAATGAAGATATTGGCATGCTGTTAAGAGAAATATGCACTTCATGCTTAACTAATCATGATAAGCATATGCTGCAACCCGATCTGTCTGATTGCTAAATTTCTAATGATGATATTGATGTTATATTGACAGCCTGCTAAGGCAATCTGGCACGAAGGAAATAGGTAAACAGTATAGAAAGCACCCCAATTGTGCCTGTTTGCTAGATTCTTAATAATGATGTTAATTTTCAGTGAAGAAAGCCAGCACTGATGAACAAGGCTTTCACTAACAATTGTTCAACTTGTCTTTGCCTGGGGAAAAAAAAAATCATACAAGGTATGAACTCAATCAAAGAGCACATGGGTAACTGACTTGAGATGGGATGGTTTTTATGGGAGATTTGCTTTGGACCTTCTTTTCAATAAGTAATATAAATTATGCATTATGCACTCTGTGGTTGTTGAATTCTCAAGCAATAAATATTTGTTTTAAAAAAATCCCAAATCCAGGCATTTCAGAAATGAGCCTAAAAGTTTACCTGCAAATATTCAAATATTACAGTAAATATATTGTTTAAAATAGAAAATGTGTTGCAACTGTACTATACTGCAGATGTACCTAGCAATTCTAATATTTAGGAATTGTAGAAATGTAGCATTTTACTCTGATATAAATTATATTAGTTGTGTTTCATATTTTAAAACAAGGACTGGAAAACTGGATATGTTGAATGGGCAATTTTTTTTTTCAGTTAAAAAAAAATTCTCAAGGTATTATGCACACATGCATAGAGCCCACTTACACCACACAATTTATTTCAGATTCAAGGGACTCTTTTCCTTCACCCAAACCCTGGGCATTTAATCCTGCATCATTCAAAATCATATTAATTCTTAATGCAAATACTAATGACTGCTTGGATACTGGAGGAGATAGTGCCATCTAGTGATCTTGAAAGCTTTCCTGAATGAAAGGTGCAGCAATTTATTTAATTTTTTTGGATATTTTCTGTTTAGATAAATGAGCCCACAGACCCCAATTAAAAAAAAGCAGGTTCTCGTTCTCCCTCCCTCCCTCCCTCCCTCCCTCCCTCTTTCTCTCTCTCTCTTTCTCTTTTTGTTAAAAAATGTAAAACACACTGGAGACAAATCTTTTTAAAAATATAGCAGAGTTAAGTTTGGTTATTGTTTTTTAAAAAATCTTTGTCCTTCTCTTCTTTCTGTGTGTATAAGAGAGCAAATAGAATTTGCTCTATTTGAAAACAAATAGAATTAAGCTGAAGAAGTGGTTGAAGAATCTATCCAAAGAATATGACCATTGAGTCTCTTCATATGGATATTTTACGTCATCTAAAGAAGATTAGGAAATTTAGGAAAATGAGGGGTGGGGGGAGGCATGGAAAACCTTGATCAAAGGTTTTGTGTTATGTGTTCTGACCCTCTTGACTTTTTAATGACATGATGCTTTCCTCTGGTTGTAGTGGAGGAATGTCTAGATGTTAGAAAAATTATATCTTTGCTATTCAAGGGGATTAGGGAAAGGTTCCAATCACGACAATTATCTCGAGAGGAATTATTATTTTCCTACCTGTAGGCAGTGCAGTGAAAACTCTGTTACTGCATTTGGCATATTGAGAGACACTTTGGCAGGATTCATACATCACACCAATAGTTTAATAATCATAATTTGTTAAGCTACAGAGAGAGGACCCTGATTCATAAATTATACTAAACCATAATTGAAGAGTTTATATACAATGATGAATATTGCTGTTTATGAAGTATTCCTTCTACTCCAGGTTCACGGAGATGTAATACTTTGATAGGCAATCCATTCACTATAATGTTTCAACAAAAACAATATGCTGTATTGCAGCAATATTTGAGAAAGCCTAAACTCAAATACGAGTCAATTTTAAATTAAATTTCAAAATTGCATATGAGAAGCAACATGCCATTCAATGGGACTTACTTCCAAACCAGTGGTGGGTTGCTCCCGGTTCGCCCCGATTTGCGTGAACTGGTAGCGGTGGTGGGAGGCTCCACCCACCCACTCAGACGTCATCAAAAATGCTTTGTGCATGCGCAGAAGCGCCGCGCGCTCGCAAAGCAAGTGCATGCACCCGCGCGCTACCGATAGCGAACTGGTAGCATCAGGATTTGAATATCCCTACTGTTCTAAACTATAATTATTTTTAACATCTGTAAGCAAATTTGCACTTTCTCCATAGAATTTCCCTTTGTCCTCTTCCATAACATTCAGTTGCATGCCACTAAATGAACAGAAGTGCCCAAGGTGACACTCGGAGCCACATGCTGTCAAATTTTAAGTGACCCAAAGGAGAAATTCAGAAATTTGGCTATTGTCCTGGCTCCTCTTCTTTCTTTGTTTAGCCTTTCTCACTTCCTGACATGACCAACATGATGCATACTTATCTTTTTTGATATCTTGTAGAACGTGTGCTCATTTATCTCTTTATAATATTTCTTATATAGATAGTCCTCGATTTACAACCGCAGCTGAGCCAAGAATTAATGTTGTTAAGTGAGATATTTGTTAAGTGAGTTTTGCCCCATTTTACGACCTTTCTTGCCACATTTGTTAAGTGAATCACTGGAGTTGTTAAATTAGTAACACAATTGTTAAGTGAATTTGGCTTCCCCATTGACTTTGCTTGTTAAAAGGTCGCAAAAGATCATCACATGACCCCGGGGCACTGTAACCGTCATAAATATGAACCAGTTGTCAAACATCCAAATGTAAATTAAGTGACCATGAGGATGCTGCAACGGTCATAAGTGTAAAAAAATGGAGGGAAGGGGGGGAGGAGGGATGGGAAAAATTGTTGTAATACTTGTTAAAACTTTTTAATAATAATAAAAAAAGAAAACATTCATGGTGATAAACAAAGGGGGCAGCAATGCACCAAACAAAGTCCTTTCATGTTTTCCTCCCACATTATCTAGGACTCACTTCAGTTCCTTGAAATCTTCATTTCCCAGCTAGAGGGGAAAAACTGGCACCTTGGCTGGCCAAGCTGAGTAAAATTCTTTTGCTTCCATGGATCAGAGTAGGTAGAGAGAAAGCGAAGACATGATCATTGCTGTTGGATTAGAAAAAAGCAAAAAGGCAATTCACTGTTTGAAGTCATCTGGTTCAAGTCCACTTTTAATATAACAAATTGCTTTGAAGAACAAGAGAGAGCAACATCTCTGATGCTGGCCAACAACACTTACGATCTAAACAACATAATGAGCCTTCCTTTATAGTCATAAAAAGCAACCATAACCTGTTGGGATTTGAGGAAAATGTATAGCAAGGGATATAGGTTCATCAAGGTTTATAAAGAATAGAAGGTGTATAAGGAATATATCAAAATCAACCTAAATGACTAGTTTTTCAAGAACTCCAAAACAAGTACTCCATCTCTCTCTCTCTCTCTCTCTCTCTCTCTCTCTCTCTCTCTCTCTCTCTCTCTCTCTCTCTCTCTCTCTCTCTCTCTCTCTCTCTTTCTTTTCCCCTCCCTGCCTCCCTGCCATCCATCCATCCACTTGTTCTGGAGTACTCTGTCTGTCTTTCTCTCTGTCTCTCTCTGTCTGATAGAGAGAGGGGAGAAAGAGAGAGGGAGAGGGAGAGGGAGAGGGAGGGAGAGAGAGAGAGAGAGAGAGAAGAAGAAGAAGAAGGCACAAAGAAAAAGAAAAGTCCAAAATGTAAGCCAGATTTTTTTCATCAGCAAGCTTTGCAGTGGTTGGCTATGGAAGAAATCAGGTATTAGGTATTATTCTACTTTCCTGCTGCACATATAAATCTGCCTAGTTATATTTTAGAAAATTAACACCATATTCTCTTGATTCTTTCTTTCTTTCTTTCCTCTTTTGTTGTTGCATTTCTTTTTCTGAGAGATTTTTCACTAGCCTTACTAGAGACAAAAGCGGCCCAATTTATGGAAAGGGTGTTTCCCTATAAGTAAATTAATGGTCTGGTCTTCCCTTAGATAAAAAACAGTATTGCAACATAAATCTTTTCAGCTCAGTCTGTCTCCAAATAATAAGATGCATCTGTGCATTTATTATCCCTGAACAAGAAAATACCTGTTGTGTTTTGTAGAATCAAAAGAAAATATCCCTCCGGTTCCTTGATAGCTTTATCATCTAAAATCTTTTAGAAAGCCTCTACTCATGTCTTCTTCAATCCTACAATTTCCATTTTGACGTGCCTTTCAGACAGCTCTCTTATTAACACGGCTATAGGGAATTGGATGATTGATAAAATTGAACAGGAAAATTGATACAAAAAAATCATTTCAACTTGTACTATTGGTTAATACTGTAGAGCAAGTATTTGTTTTGACCTTTGCAGAAGATCTTCCAGAATCTCCAAAGTCTATAAAGTGTTCTTTTTTAAGAGTGAAATTTCAACCATGCTCTTACCATGACAACCATAGGCCCTCTCAAATCCCTGGCCTAACGTAGGTGGCAGGTCATATTATGGATATTGGTTTGTGACTCAGCATCAAAAAGCCCATTCTGAATTGGGGAGGGGAAGTCTCTGTAACCTTTGACATACATAGCTGGCTGACTTCCGAATAAGGTTTAGCTTGGTGGATGTATACCCTAAAACAGGGTTCTCCAACCTTGTCAACTTTAAGACCTGTGGATTTCAACTCTTAGAGCTTTGCTGGCTGAGGAACTCTGGAAGTTGAAGTCCACAGGTCTTAAAGTTGACAAGGTTGGAGACCCCTGCCCTAAAAGGTCTATTAAAATGTCTACCCTAGTGTATTCCACTCCACTTTCTCTTATATATGAGGTGTCCTTGGTGCTTCCTGAACTTGGTTGCTTTCTTGCAGATGTTTCATTACCCAGTGCTAGCACTGATGATGTTACATAGTTTGGGGAATGAAACATCTGCAAGAAAACAACCAAGCTCAGAAAACTCCAAGGATCCCTCATTTCAATCCTGAATTATAAATATTCTCTTTTAAATGTGATGTGAAGGAGTCAATTTTCTTTTAAAATATTTAAATAGCTTACCAGGTTTACATATTTAGGCTATTCCAGTTAACTTCCTTGGATTCCATTCCAATGCCCTTTAGGCATTAACGCCACCATTCTAAAACTTAGAAGAAATTTATGGAATTTTGGGGTTAAATATGTTAGAATGTTGGGAATTGTCCATTTGCAAAGGCTGGGATCATAATCTTCATTCTTCATTCTCTGATCCGAACACTTCCCTTAAACATGACCACAAAAAGATACTTCTCCCCTTGAATGCCATAGTTGCCTGAGGCCTGAGAAGTGCTTCATCCCTGGATGACAGGCATATTTCATTTTGTCCAATTGTGTGGACATTCAGTTTGTTGGGGCAATTCAGATTGTCCTATTTGGAGTTCAGACTTATAAAGAACTAGGCTCAGATCTAGGACCCCTCCTACTTTTGCCATTTGTCAGGTGCAAGCCAAGGGTGAAATGCTACCAGTTCGGGCCAGTTCGCTCGAACCGGTAGTAAAAAATGCTACCGGTTCACCAAACCGATAGTAAAAAATGTTTTTTAAAAAGTTCCGACGATTAGCTGAGCAACGCACGATCGTCGGAACTCTTTTTAAAAACTTTTTTAGCATTCTTTAAAAAGTAAAAGAAAAAAGTTCCAACGATCATGCATCGCTCAGCTGATCATCGGAAATTTTTTTTTTTTACTTTTTAGGCATTTTTTTACTACCAGTTAGGGCAAATAGGTAGTAAAAAATGCTTTAAAAAAGTAAAAAAAAAAAAGGCTCCAACGATCACAGCTGTGCCTCGCGATCCTTGGAACCTTTTCCTTTTTTATTTTTTTAAAGCATTTTTTACTACGTCTTTGCCCCAGTCGGTGGTAAAAAATGCTTTTAAAAAGTTTTTTAAAAGGTTCCCACGATCGCGCGCCACAGCTGATCAACCCCCCTCTCCACTGTTCTACTTACCTTCCCAAGCCTCCTTTTGGTGCGCACTGTGCGTTTGGCGCACACTGGGCATGCACACGTGCAGCTCGCATTTGGCATGCGGCATGCATGCGTGGCCAGTGAACCGATAGTAAACCGGTTCAGATTTCACCACTGGTGCAAGCAAACAGATCCACATGTGAAGGGTTGAATTTGACTACTTCATTGCATTCTACCTGTAATACAAGTATCTCCTCAGATGGCTTGTCTTCTCTTGAGAACAAACAGAGAAGGTTCTGTGGAACTTGCGGGGCATTAGTCCTAGATATCTTGCAGCTGTGCAATGACTCAAAACTCCCCACTTGATCCCTCCACCTTGCCTAGCTAGTAGTTTCCCAATGTCATATTCTCCTCTTTTGTTTCATCTTAACTTGCTTTGCCTCTTTATAGAGATGGGGGGGGGGCAAAGTAGACCACTCTATGTAGCACCTAAATTAACTGGGATTCTGCCCAGCATTTTAAAATAAGCAACAAGCTTTAATTGTATAACTGTACATCCAGGTATGCAGCCCTATTGTGATATGACAGTACAATACAGTCTACAGCAACATTTTGTTTCAGAAGTAGCACAATAGAGCCTGTGCTCATATTAGCTTGCCGTTACAATCAATTCTAAAAAGGAAGAACAATTTTACTTTTGTAACGTCATACGTTGTGTGACAAATGCAGACAGCCCAAACCTTATCAAATTAGATTTTCAGGTTCAGTTCCTTTTGTATTCCAAACATACAAAGCTGTTCTTGCCTACAGTACAGCATGGTTAATTCCCCTCATTAAATGAAATGCTTTTTGCTCATTTTGAATCTTCATTTGCTCTAAACTGTGGCCTCAAGTATCCCACGAGGGCCTCTCCAAAATGACTTTAAATTTGGTGTAAATTGTGCACACGATGTAGCAAGGAATACCTGTTTCAGGCAGAAGACACGGTAAAACTTTCGACATTTCAAAGGCTGCTTTCTCTTCCTCTCAAGGGAGATAATCCTTGACACACTAAATAAGCGATCCCATTCTTTGAGAAATGCAAAATAATTGCATCTCCATTCCGGTGTCTCTTTACATCTATGCAAAAATTATGGTGGGTTGTTTATTTAAGTACACCTTCCTTGTGGAAGCTTTATTGGCTGTGACTAGATGAAAATGAGCTACCTGACCTTTTTGGTGGCTGGCAGCTTAGGGATACAGAATATCTTTAGCTTACACTCGCACTTGCTTTACAGGAGCTATGATCATTTGTATCTGAATACCAGGATTGTGTTGTTATAGCTCCTAATCAGACAGGTCCTATATTGAGATACATTAAATTGCGAACCAAATCTTGTGTGCAGATGGTTACTTAGCAGTCCCAAACAGATGGTTGATGGCTTCAAGTAGAACTTAATTCTTTTTTCATTAAAAAAAAATATTAAAACGAGTCCTCTAAACAGAGGAAACATTACAAATACAGGAAACTCCGAAGATGGCAAATAGTTATATGTGCAACATATATAACACGCAATATTTCCTTTTCCCCCTTTGGAGTCAGATTCTGTTGATGAAAAAACTTGGGGGAAGAAGGGGAATGTTCATTTTTTAAACCTTATAACTGTAATTTGTTATAACTAATTCCATTTTTATGTTAAAACATTAGGCGGGTGACCAAGTTAAGAACTCTTTGTATGAGATTCTTCCTAAACCCCCATCTCTTTGTGGGCCTCCCAAACCTGTAATTGAATAGTTTAAAGCAACCTATATTGGAAATAGCTTTGGCAAAGTAGAAGATTGAAAAGCTGCATACTCCAGTTCTGCCCATTATTTCATCTCCCAAGTGTCACAGAATCTTAGAAAGTAAGAATTGGAAAGGATCTTCCTGCCAAGATCTTCTAGTTCAACCTCTGCTACCACCAGAGCATCCTTGACAGATGGCAATCCAGTCTTTGCCCAAATAACTCCAGCAAAGGAGACTCCATTACTCTCAAGGCAGTCTGCTCTATTACTGAACAGTGCTTCCTGTCATTAGGACTCCCCCTCTCCCCGATGTCGAACCAAAATCTACTTCTACAATTTAAACCTGTTGTTTCTTGGCCAGTCTTCTGGAACGATTGTGCCCTGTATTTAATTTAATTTTAAATACATTTTGAATACTTGAGGTCAGCTGTTATCTCATCCCACAGTCTTCTTCAGACTGAACATACTTAACACATACTATGACTCACAAATCTTTCCTTCCAGTCTTCCTATCAACTTGATTTCTCTTCCTTTGGACATTATCCACTTTGTTGGTGTCCTTCCTAAAATGCACATCTGAGAACTGCATACTCGATCAGTGCAGAATAAAGAAGAACAATGGCTTCTCTTGGTCTTAACATAGTGTTTCTTTAAATTCAGTTTAGGGTTTTTCTTTTCTCTTCTCTTTTCTCTTCCTTTCTTTTCTCTTTTTGCAATTGCAACACATGTTCATCTTGTGATCCACCACTCCTACTTTCTTTTTTTCTGCCAAAATGGGAACTTTTTAATATACTTCTCTTGAAAGTTCATCTTGGCAATACTGCCCATTGTTCCAATTGTCAAGGTCTTCTTGAATCTCAATGCTGTCCTCAGATTGTTTGGTAATTTTCCCTATATCTATGACATTTGCAACTAAAACTCATCTTTTATCCATCTTGTTCCAAGTTATTTATAAATATGTTAAAAAGTTCTTTGGTGCAGCAATCAACACATCCTTACAACTTGATGCAGAGTCAATAATTTGTGCTCAGTGGGTACAATTATTCAGCCAGCTCTGTTTCTAATGTAATGGTAACTAATTCAGTCCATATTTTCCCATATTCACAGCTAGAAGCTCATAGATTTTTGTCAAATGTTTTGCTGGGACAGGACACATTATGTTGACCATACCAATTGTGGGTGTTGTAAACTGGTCATTCTTCAGGAAAAAATATCCAGCTCTCATGGTGGTGGTGTTTTTTTTAATCTGGCAGAACTGGACATGGAAGTATTGTTTTGACATAACTATTAAACTCCAGAGACTTTTGAATGATTGTGATTATCTGGGCATGTTATCTAACATTTGGGATATTGGATGTAATGTAATACCTAGATCAATTTTGTAACCTTAGATGTTGTATCCCAGAAATTGGATTAGTGGAGTGTAGGCCTCATAGTTCCATTGGATATCTCAGTGGTGTACAGTGCCATTGAGTGTGGTATTTTTCTGAAGCATCTGATGGGATTGGATTTGGAGTGGATTGGATTGCAGTGATTCCTTTTTTTCCCATTGAGCTGCATCCAAAAAATGTTGCTAGAAGATTACTGAACAATCCCTATGGTGCCCCGAAAGGTTACATTTGTGTTACATACTCTTTAATAATTTGATCAAACTTTTACTGGAATACACTGGAGCATTGGGTGAGATCAACTCATATTATGTCACATAGACAGCCATTGGTATCTCCAATATTGCCTACTCTTAGGTTTTTTCCCCCTACTCCTGATAATAAGCTGAATGGAAAAAAGAGCTGTAAATAAAATAAAATAGAAAAGTCATTTGGCAAACAGAAAATTGAATTGAAGGATTCAGATTCATTGTGTCTTATATATATTGCACACTCCCTGAAAAAGCAGTTCAGCATTCCAGAATAACCCACAGGTAGCAGCTACAGCAAGGAGCACATTTGAACAATTAAGATTAATATGCCAATTTGCAAACATTCCTGAACAAATAAGAGTTGATGCCACCTCATACTGCAATATATTTTATGTGGAAGGCAAGGTTGGTATAAAACGTAGCAGCTTAGTAGCTAACCAGTACAAGGTATAGAGATCAAATTATGTCTACATTGAAAGTGCTACCTTGACTGCTAGGTATTTTATGGGCATAATTTAAGGTCCGGGTATTAACCTACAAAGCTTGAAATAGCTTACAGTCCAACTATTTGTCCAGAAAAAGCCATTCTGAAGAAACCTCTGTTGCAGAAATTCTGCAACTCTGTTGCAGAGTTTCTGGTGGAGAAAGCCTTCAGCTGCTTTGCCGTGAAATGAATTTGGATTGAGGTAACTCTTCACCAGAGTATTTAATTGCACTTTAAAAAAATAACCTAAAAATATAGCGACCATCTTATCTATGAATCAGTTGAATTTATGATATAATTATTAAATGAATAAATAGCATTAAGCTCCCAATCATATGCTTCCAATTGGATTTCCTAAATAAGAAGTTGTTTAATAGAAACATGTATGACTGTAAATAAATTCATATGTATGCATAAAGATATACAAATGTATATACTGTATATAATATACTAATATATGTCTGTGTGACATTCTATGTATAATTCAAGATATATTGTGCATTAAATAAATATTTTAAAAATACTTTATTTATTTATTTATTTATTTATTTATTTATTTATTTATTAGTTCAATTTATATGCCACCCTTCTCTGAAGACTCAGGATGGCTTACAATGCACTTATAGCAATAGCCTTCATTCTTTTGTATATACCTGCTTATTAAGGCTTTTGGGCCCCCCATACGCGGTGTTTCTACAAAGTCAGCTTATACCATATTTGGCTAATACATTATATATTTTATGAATATTTCATTGAGAGATGTAATTTTTATCTGAAATTATTTTACCATTACAGGTTGTTTTTTTTTTTTTCAAAAAAATCTGCAGTCTGCTTTTTCAGAGCATGAAAATGGCCATTTGTAGTTTTATGAAAACACCTGAATTAAATCCTTTAAAAATGAGAGAGACCTTCATGGGCGATGCAGAATTCTCTGCTTTACTATCTGACAAGATCTTTATTTGGATGGTTTTAATTTAGTGGGATAGAAATGGCAAGGTGTGCCCCTCCCTGTTGCTGAGCTCAAGCACCTAGCTTGATTTACCATGTTCCAGGCTTGCTCTGGCTGCTAAGAGTTATAGCTCAAGAACATTAGAAGGGAGAAATACTTCCAATCTTTCCTGAAGATCCACTGAAGATAGTTATCCTAGACTAGAAATGTGACATGTCTGCTCTAGAGCCCCCACAGATTCCATAGAAAGCTTCATTCTTTTTCATTACTAGAAAGTCCCTAAAAAGTATGATGATGATTCCATGATTCTACCAACCACCACCACCCCTTTTTTTTTCTTTTTGCCCCATAGAAGGACCTCAGTCAAGTTCCACAACATCCAGGCCTAATTGGCAGGTATTTTCCTTCTACCAGTCTGGAGGGAACATTTAACAAGACAAACCTACCAAAATCAGAAGGAACAAAAGTCACTCTTCATTGTCCAGGATGGCTTGAAGATAGAAGGATTTTTTGTCAGAGTATGAATATTCATGGACTGGACTAGATCAGCCAATGGAAAGGCATGGTAGAAGGTTAGCCAATGAGGCTTGTTTTGGAAATAGAAAGTTAAGGAAGAAGTCTAGGTGTGGCTTAGGCAACTGAGTCTGTGCAGAAGCTCTGAAACAGAAACTAAACAAGTCTGGACTTGTCTGCTCTGCTGAAATGAAACTAACTGTTCTCTCCTGCCTTGTGTTTTGCCTGTAACTTCTGCCATGTTGGAAGAATCAACTATTGGTATTGTAAATACTTGATCTGTTATTATGTATATAAAGAAGTTAATGAATCCAGCTGAATTAGTTATCTATGTGTGCTTCTGGATTTGATTTTTTGCAACAAACTCTGACAATTTTGCAGTTGCTTATCTCTCCCTGCAATGCTTTGTCCAAAGGGAAACTAAAGAAATTGGTCAGTGCAGTTCCTTGAATAATCTTCTTCAGATTCCAAGTCAGTACGTTTCTTCCCACTCAGTCTTTCTTCTTCTTCCATAGTATTTTGCCTCAAGATCTATCCCAATTCAGTATATATATCAAATCATTCCTTTCCTTTATGCATGCATGCATGCTACATTTTCTCAGTATCTTATTTCAATTAGGAAGCTGCAAGCATTTGTCACTTTCAGACAAAGAAAAATGAATTCCTGTTATAAACTGCAAAGAATTTTGTGTTTTTAAGATATGTTGGAATTAAGTATCCTATTTTTATTGAATATTTATAAGATTCTGGCTGGCTGCTCAATAATTAAATTACATCAATGTGATATGCACAAATGAAAACAATAATTACAGTTTTATTCCTTATTTTTCAATTTTGCATTATCATGTTTGGCATGTACATGGAATGTGAAGACATACTATACTATACAGCATCAAATGGCGTTTGTTATATCCACGGTTTAGACAGATGAGAAAAATCTAAATTTAACTAGGATCATTAAAGCATATAGATCCCTTCCAGACTATCAGCTCCTCTGTCACCCACTGCCACTCATTCAACAATTAAAATCACAGCTGGGATGCCCTGCACTAATCAGACTATTTCAATATACCCAGATGTTGAATAATAGGTAGGCTTATGAGTTGGTAAGTTGACACTACTTGCAGAGATCTTTCTCTATTTTCTCCCTTTCTTTTTAGATTTCCCAGACTTTTGAGCCTAGGTAAGCTTTTATAGCTTTATCCAGAGCAGAGCTTCCTCTTCTTCTTCCATGTCTAGATCAAACTTTATACTGCCAGAATGAAGCTACCTTCTTAGCTTTGTCATTGACCAAAAATAAATCATGATCAGCACATGCTTCTCATAGCAGCCAAACTACCAGTAGTTCTGTGTCTCTCCACATTCACATAACATGTTGTTATCCACTAAGGGCTTCCACTTGAGAGTATTGGTTTTATACTTAGGCACTCCAACTCTCAATCTTTTAGGGTCCTCCTTGTAGTATAAGGGAGGTCATATCCTTCAGCCATATCCTCCTTTAATGTTATTCCTTTATTCCTCCCTCCATTTTTTAAATTCGATTTTGTTCTTGTGTACCTCAAGAATGCTTGTTCTTGCCATAAAGCTTTTCCTAGATCTGGGTTGGCGGGTTTGGGGCATATGTCCATTCAGAGGATGCCAAGGATCATACTCTTGTTAAGGTTTCTCAGCATCTGCTGCTACTTCTCTCCTGATCTTAGGTAGGGCAACGCCAATGAGAGAATATATTTTCTCATTGGTATGGGTTTGAGACAACCTGTCTCAAAAAAGCAGAGCTAATAAAATAAGAGCGATTTTGAAATCTGATAGCGTAATTCAGTGCTTCTCATCCATGGCAGCTCTTAAGAAGTGTGTAGACTTCAGTTCCCAGAATTCCTCAACCAGCCATGCTGGCTTTGTTGGTGCTCATAGTTTTTGGGAACTTAACAGTTTGCAAAGCAAAAAAAGTAAAGATGACTCAAAGCACAGTTTGGTGGTGAAAAAACAGTGCCAAAAATTAGTTTTTCCACAATGGCCAGCCTTTTCTGGATTATTCCAGTCGAACATACTAGAGCAACTATTTAGACACAACTAGAAATTCATTTGCTATGTTATATTACACAACAGCAGGCTATATATTATTACAGAAAGACATTACCCAAATGTATTAGAAAATGTTACACCTATTAGGCTTCCAATGAAATCAGTAAATATATTGTCTACTGTGGCATTCTCAGGATACATTAAAAGTTACCATAAATGTATGCGTAGAAGATGTGTTTGATCCCAACTTTTGCTAGGGGAGCAATTTTTGCTCTCAGTTAAGGGAAATATAAACCAGTTCTCAAACTGATCTACACTAACTTATTTTCTTTGCTTGAAATAGAAAAGAGGGTGTTTTTTTTTAAAAAAAGAGCAGTGGACAAGCAAAAATTGTTCTAATCACACTTTTGTCCTATTAAGATAAGGACTGTTACATCACTTCACTGATCTTATTCAAAGAAAAATAAGCAATGTTGCGGGCATATCTAAAGGTTAAGTAATAGCTTGTGCAGGATGAAAAATGAAACTGAATTCTTGCAGGATTCTAATGCTTTATACTTGTGTTACTATTCAGCTTTTGAAGAGATAGAGATCCCTTTCAATAAATTAGTGAACTTAAAAAAAATATTCTGGAATATTAGTTTTACATTCAGAGCATCCTACATTTAGTTTTGCAGCTTTTAAAAGCAGTGATAATGTAGAGGGAGTCCTCGATTTACAACAGCTTGGTTAGTGACTGAAGTTACAATGGCACTGAAAAAAGTGACTTTATGATCGTTTTTCACACTTACAACTATTGCAACATCCCCATGGTCACATGATCAAAAGTTGGGTGGTTAGCAATTGATTCATATTTATGACAATTGCAGTGACCTCGGATCATGTGATCCTCTTTTGTGACCTTCTAACAAGCAAAGTCTATGGGGAAGCCAGATTCCCCTACCAACTCTTTTACTAATTTAACCACAGCAATGATTCACTTAATAACTGTGGCAAGAAAGGTCATAAAATGGGGCAAAATTCACTTAACAAATGTCTCACTTAGCATGCGGTGGCTCAGTGGCTAAGACGCTGAGCTTGTCGATTGAAAGGTTGGCAGTTCAGCGGTTCGAATCCCTAGTGCCACGTAATGGGGTGAGCTCCCGTTACTTGTCCCAGCTTTTACCAACCTAGCAGTTCGAAAGCACGTAAAAAATGCAAGTAGAAAAATAGGGACCACCTTTAGTGGGAAGGTAACAGTGTTCCATGCACCTTTGGTGTTTAGGCATGCTGCCACATGACCACGGAGATGTCTTTGGACAGCGCTGGCTCTTCGGCTTTGAAACAGAGATGAGCACTACCCCCTAGAGTCAGGAATGACTAGCATATATGTTTGAGGGGTACCTTTATCTTTACACCTAGCAAAATAAATTTTGGGGTCAGTTGTGGTTGTAAATTGAGGATTACCTGTATCGTCATTTACTCTTGTTATATGATTACCTGATCTACTGAGATCCTCAGTTATTCCAAAATTATTAAGCATGATTCCTGTCAACAAAAATGCTCTCCAGCTCTCTTTGAATATATATGTATGTGTATGTACACACACACGCATACACATATATATATACATACATACATACATACTTAAATGTTTGCCAAAATAAAAGTTTCTAAAGTTTTTATTATTATTTTTATTAATAGAAATTGAATAAATAAATAATATGCTATTTCTTCATGAATGAGAATATAATTTTTTCTGTTTACATAGGAAAAAACACATGAAAATTGATGGTGGTCACTTCTGTATACAGTAATACAGTACTGTGTAGAGTACTGATAATTTCCCACACAACCTTCCACCTACAGAGAGATCAAGTGACTATAGGGATCTTGAGGATACTTTCAATTATGCCAAAGAGACATTTAAGAACTTACCATTTTATCCTGATTAGATACAAGAAGATTTCATTGGATTGCTGCAATCAGACACAAAGTGGTTTCTATTTGGGGGTAAGAAAACCTGGCTTTCTTCCACAAGCCTCAGCATGAAACCTGACTGGAATGAAAATGTTCGGCCTTCCGTCGGCTGTGAGGTTTCCCACAAACTTTGTATTAACAGACAAGAAGTAAAGTGATTTTAAAATCCTAGCTGAATTACTAAACGCCATGAATGGATGAGGGTGGGAGTAGGGACTGGAAAGCAGCTGCTGTTAATGATTCCTTGTCTTCTTTTGCAAAGCCGCCATATATGAGGTAGAAAAATCCAAATGATCGCTATGTGGCAAGAAATAGATATACAAGACTTGAAGCTTTTGTTATTACTGTTACAGTCCATATATGGAAACTCTAT